>NC_142200.1:62719362-62971862 GCF_049639895.1 Pseudopodoces humilis | reverse complement strand
AAGAAAGCTCTTTGTTAAAGGGACAAAACTCTCTCCTGGGACAGCAGGGACAAAACTCTAACTTATTTCTCAACACTCAAGTAAATATCTGCCTGTGACTGTTCTATAGATGGCACTCATGCCTCTAAGCAAGAAGCACAGTTCCCAGTTCAGGTGAGGAATATTAAAAGCAAATACTTAGATCTGAAGAGCATTCCCTGAAAGAGATTGACAATTGCTTGAAAAATACCCAAATGTTTTTTTCCTCTTATTTATGGATTTGGCAACTAAGACTGTAAAACAGCAACAAAAAGATGTCTCTGGTAGAGAAGAAATTTGCAGTGAAGTACTTTCTTATGCCTTTGTTTGAGAAAGTTAGGTATACTGTAACTTCTCCTGTCAGTTTCTGGAATAAGGAGAGAGAAACTATGAGGAAAATGCTGAAAGCAGTGTTAGATAGAGAAGGTGTGATTGGGATGTAATATAATAAAATTTGCAATTTAGTCAAATTGTTTTTAAGAGCTCTCTCATGCAGGACTGTTGCTCAGCTTGCTACAAATCTAACTGCAATTTCCTCAGTGTTCCTAAAACATGCAGTGCATGTAACTATTACAAGGCAGATGTTTAAACCCAAATAAAAACTATCTATTTAATAGTTTTGAAAAACCTGAAAGTTACTTTTAACTGAGAGCAGAGACAATGTCAGAATTTAAAATAAAAAAAAATAAAAAAAAGCCTGCCCTGCTGGTATCACATCTCTCATAGTAACAACATCTTTGGCTGAGTTTTGAAATAACTGGTTATCAGCCTAATAAATGTATAAAAGCAAATAATATCCTGATTCAAATATTCTGGCATAGTCCCCATAGAAATCAGACTGTCTTGTTTATCCTCTTAAGTGATGAAGCTGGAAGAGGCATCTGTGAAGATAAACTCTAAGTTCTTAACACACTTGGTGTCATTTGGCTCTGTTTCCAATAGGATCATGTAGAGTGGAGATTCTCCATGACAGAAACATTATCAGAGGGGTGCATGTAATTTAAGAAGCATAGAAACATTTAGGAATCTGAGTTGTTCCCATCACTTCAGGTAGTGTAAATTTATATTTGAGAAAGGGAATTGCTTTCTGCAACTCAAAGGGGAAAAAGGTGAGTCTGCTATTCCCACTGACTTCAAAAGAAACTAGGCTTCATTCACTAACCTTGAATTAGGCCCATAAATATAAAGTGATATATTCTTAAGAAGGACAAAGTAAACCAAAAAGATTAAAGGATTAACACTGACAGTTGCAAAAACAACAAAGGTGTCAAAAGCCACTTTCATTGTTCCATCCATGGCAGTAAGAGCAGCAGATGCTGAGGAAATGAATAAGAAACCAATGCAAGTACAGCTTGCTCTTTCATTCAAATGACTTCTTTACTTGTGTGCATCAGTGGGACAGGAGTTCCTGGAGACAGAATTTGCAACAATGATGTGTACTTTTGTTTTTGAAACCATACATACCTTTGGCATCTCCAATATACAGTGGTGGTGAATTCTGTGCATTATTCTATACAAAAGAAGCATGCAGTTTTTTGGAATATTCATTCCAAAATGAATTGGAATAGTTGAGGGGTGGGTGGGGTTGGTTTGGGTTTGTTTTTTTCCCTTCCCTTTGAAACCTCTAATCCCTATTTGGAATGCCCCAGTTGTTTATTTTAAAATAGTAAACAATTTTTTGCCACTCATGTTATGGGCATCTTTGGATATTTTATATGTCCATCTTCTGTCTGATTCTATTTCATTTGAGGTTGTTCAGCTGGGATTTTTTTTTAAGTAATTCTCTGAGATCCAGGAATATTCAATCCCATTTCGTATGAGATTCTGGATCTCTCATCATCTTCATCTGTGCTGGTCCTTGTTCTGCTACATAAATATTCAGACTGAGTATCTGACATTATGGTCAATGTCAAGAAAACAAGTTCTTTGTGGTTCAATGAATAATGATGGAGTGTTGCTATTTTGTTCTCAATTCTTTTCCAAATAATTCCTTGTATTCTACTTCTCTTTTGGTGCCACTGGACAGTGAGTTGATACTTCCAGAGAAAAATTCAGAAAGACTCCAAGATTGCTTTTCTGCATTGTAATATGTAACAAAAGCCCACAGCTGTACATATCTATGGGTAAAGTCACGCTTGTCACTATATATAATTTTGCATTTATCAAATCTGGTTTTCATCTATCATTTTAGTTCTTCATCACCTGATAATGTTAAGATTTTCTCCAAATTTTCAACCAATAATAGTTTTGAGAATACTGAGCACTCCCTGCTAATAGTATACTTTTCCACTTCATTTATGAAGTTACAAGAGAGAATTTTGGTAGGACTCAGGCAGGTCAGAAAGAACTGATGCTGTTACCTGTGGTAAATACATAGACATGTTGAAAATACCATCAGAAGAGCATAGTAAATATCTCATGAAAATCTGAAAAATTATCATTTTCATGTGACCATTTATGCTACATTTTCCCCTAACCTGCTTGAGGCCCTAGTTAGTGATTTTCCAGTTCCTCATCCTGGTTCAGTCTATATGTTGTTGCATATGGAAAAAAAAAATTCAGTGGGGAAAAAGTAAACAATAAACCAATTGCTTCCACAGGTGCTCATGCTATATCTTGTTTCTTTCCCTAGAAATAAAAATAATGCTCCATGGAGAAACCAGAAAATACAGGAATTTATCACCAAGTAGAGGTGAATATTCTGGGAAATAAGGATGAAACCGATGGCCTGGTGAAATGACCATGACAGACTCACTTTGACATTTAGATGATAAAAATATTTCATGGACACCTCTAAAAAATTTCTGGTGGTTGTGTCTGCCCTTCTCAGGGTAGATTGAGCTTTGGTTAGTGTCAGTGGTACAGTATTCACAGGAACACACACTGAGGTTACCACAGAAAATACTGCACAGCTGCCTATTATTTGTATCATTCACTAGTTCTAGCAATTTATTAGGATGTACCACTCAGTACCTCTCAGAGGGAGCGAAGAGATGTAAGCAGGAAGAGGGAAGGAAGCCTGCTACTGTATTGTGAAAAGCTGTCAGGACTTTCTGAGCCCCAGCTCAGAGTTTGAAAATTTATGTCCTTATATAGGATCCAGTGTACAGTGTACAGGTACTATTTTAAAGACTTCAAAAAAGATTATCCAAGATCATCTGAGACAGAAGTTTTATAGAAAAGTTGATGGGCAGAAATACAGAAAATATTATGTTATCCGTTCTAATGTATCCCTGGTTTTGTACTTCTACTGTATGATTTGAGCTAACTGAGGGTTTGTCATATACTGCTGACACCAAATAGTCAGAAATTAAGTATGACACCTGGGAATCTGAAATTGCTTCAAGTGCTAAGAACTGTCAGTTTCTTTTATTCTACTCAGCTTTTGGAGGCTTTTGAACCCATGTGATTATTTTCTGTTCAAAACTCAGCCCTAAATACAGGTACAAAGCAGAGCTTCACTGATCACATGATGCTGGAGGACTTTGGTCATTCTCTTGTGTTTCAGGAGTTAGAAAGCCTGTCAGGTCTCTATACAGAAAGTCAGAAGTGAAGAAGTGTTACTACTTCCCTGATTTAATTTGCTTGAACTTCCTAAATTCTCTAATCTAATTACTCTAGTTTGGTTTTGGTTTTATTTTCTGTTTTGATGGCACCAACCAAGGGCTGTGCAACTGAAGATGATAGAAACTCCTGGAGCTATGAGCAGGCAGGACAGGGAAGCAGTACCAAAACTTATGGTATATGGCCATAAATACCAGAGAAAACAGGTACACCAGGTTTCATTGGGTAGCAGTAGGTGCTTGAGGTGGCTGGAACAGATGCAACTCTTTGCTGGAATTGGCACCTGGACATTACTGGGCAGTAAGAGAGACCTGACTGTAATTTTAAACTTTTCTTTGTCTCCCTTCCTTCCTGTCTACACAGGGTCATTTCATCTCCTGCACTTCAGAAATCTAGGACCTTTCCTCCCTATCACAGAATCACTGAGAAACTCCTCAGGAGCTCTAAGACCATTATGGGTTTGGCTGTGCTTGAGCCAGCATTTTACTTGTGGCAGCCGAAACTCCATAACTTAGTAAATTAAAAGCATGTCCCGTGAGATCATTTCCCCATCCTTTTCTTTCCCAGATCTTCTTGTTTGACAACAGTCTAGAAAGGGGGAAAAGTCAAGGTCTGTAAACCCAGTCCATACAAAAATTCAGCCTTAAGCGAGAAGTGTCAAAACCAAGATTTTGGTGACTTAGTGATACTTTTACAGTGCTGGCTTGCTCAGAAAGGCAATTACACATGCAAGTAAATTGTGTAGGCATTTATAACACTTCTTTCTCAAATGAAATGCTCATCAAATATTTTCTGCAAAGGCAAATATTTTCTGTGCTCCTGCTTCATGTTTCACAGCACAAGTTAATGAGTTGGCTGACACTTTGATGTTCAATGTATTAGGCTTTATTGTAGTTCAGAATCTCAATCCCAGCTCATTTATGTCATTTTGTGAATTTATCAAAGGACAGGTTTTGTGAGGCCTGCTCATGGGCCTCCTCCTCATTCTTTTCTTCACCCCCAGTGTGTTTTAGCATGTCTACACTGCAGTTGCTGTAGTGCTGTGATATGTAGCAGTGCTTGAGCTGACTTAAATTAGGCATGGTGATCCCAGGTACAATATGAATTCAGTTACAGCCCTGAGGAGCAAGTGCTGAGCTGTGCCAGGGCTTGTTCCTTCCCAGCTGACATGGATGTGAAAGCAATGACCCATGCCTTCATCAGCAGTGCTGCCAGACTCCTCTGTCCTCTCCTGAACTGGGTTAACTTTTGATGGGACTCTGAGTGATAAGGGTGACAAAGCATCACAGGGGATTATATTCTTCTCTGTGTAATGCTAGATAAGCAGTACTGTGATGCTATGAAGATGGTCTTCAAAACAGGTCTTCCTTGTTTTCCAAAATTCCTTCTTGAGATTTTTACCACTAGATTTTGCAGGACTGTTGGTCTTAGTCCCATTTATGCATTCAACTCTACTGTCCACAAATTCTTTAGTCTGAAGTACTGTTCTGTGTGATACAAAATTAATTTTGCCACATAAAGCCTTTGTGCCTATATTATATCCTATCAGAGCAGAGCTGGATTGTTTTTCTCTATTCCCTTCAAGGCAAGCATTCTGAAATTTTATTGTACTTTTAATATGAATACTAGAATCTTGGAAATTTGCATTCAGAAATTCCACTTGCATTGACTCATGAATGTAATAGATTGAATGGCTCTGATATCCACTCTCAGAAATGGAACACTTCTTACGGAAAATGTATTTTCTGTTACGCATCTGTTGAGGCCAGTACATAAAGGAAAAGGTACATATATGGATATATATATATATACGTATATATATTTTAAAGAAGATTTAGAGTGCTTTTCATTCTCCTCCATATTAAATAAATCTCTTCTTTTGTTTAGATATTTTTTTTCCCAGAAGTGGGGGAAAAAGAGCAAATATTTTCAGTGTAGAAGCAATCAGCTAAAGAGGAATCAAGCTTCAGCCCACCCCTGAGTACATGCTTGGGCAGATAACCAAAACAGAGAACTTTCCAAACACAGCTGCTTGATTTCCAAGTGAATCATGCTATTTTTGTTGGGAAGACCAATCCACTTTTTTCAGTGTTGTTATATGCTGAATTGAGATGAATAACTTTTTACTCTGTATGTAGCAGTAAGCACTGTTGTCAGAGACAGAAAATACCTAAGCAAAACTTTTTTTAAAATGCTGAATCCTATTACACATGAAATAATAAAAATAACAATAACAATAATAAATAACAACAATACTTATTTCAAGAAATCTGCATAGAATATAGGTAAAAATCACCTAAAATAAAATATGTTAAAATTGCCTTTGCTATGACTGCAATTTCAGTATTTTATCAGCCAACAGGAAAATTAAAGGTATTCCTTTATTGTGATTTGTTTTAAAATGTAAATTATATTTGTGTCGATTCTCAGTGATTAGCTGCACCAAGTTTCTGCAGCTGTCCTCCTGGCCTGAGTTCCCTTTTTTTTTTGTCTTGACAAGCAATGTCTCCATAACTTAAAAATTTCATACATAGAGAGTTGTGGAGAATGGTGTGAAAACAGGTTTGTATATTAGAGTGTTGGTGGCAACCTTTGGACAGGGGAAAATTATTAAAAAGGACTGATGAACTGCAATGAGTATTTGCTGCCAGATCATTCTCAAACCAGTAATGAAGTTGCAGCCTAACTAAGTTTACCCCTTTTCTTTCCATCTGAATGTGTGGAGCACAGAATCAGAGCTGCTTGATGTGCAGGCTTTAGAAAGTCCCCTTCCACTGTAGATTGTCCTCTTCCCTCTGGTGTTTTTGGTGCTGTTCTTGTGTCCTTAATGCTGGTGCAGAAAAGTGCAAAAAATCTCCATGTTCCTCCTAGTCTTTGCAGAACTGATATTAGATATAACTAGATGTGAAGAAAGCTGTTTAGAGAGGCGTCAAAAAAGTTTGTTTTCAAGACTTCCTTTTTTTATGGGTAGGAGATTAGGGGAGGAAAGCACATTGAAATGGAAAAGTGAACATGAGAAACAAGAATTAAACAAATATTTGATCCTATAAAAATTTAAACCAGCATAACTAATATTTAGAGGAATATTTACATGTTTGAAAAAATCCCCTAGCAAAAGCTCAAAAGGCATTTATTTAAATAACTGTCCTTTCAAGAGGTTAGATCAGCATATGCTGACAAGAGGCTTGTGTTGTGGGTTTTGTAGTACTCTTAGCCTAATTAACAAATGCATTACTGGCACAAGTGAGCCTGGAACAATTGCCAGTCAGAACACTCAGAGAGAAGCCACCAGGGAACACTGGATAGCAATAAAAAGCCATGGCTGCTTATTTTTAATTCTTTGGAGGGCCAATTCAAACAGCAAATGTAATTACAATTCTGTAAATAGAACACCCGAAAGCACTCCTTCTGGCATTAGTATGCATATCTTTGATATTTGTTTAACAAATGATCAAGTAGCCCTCTCCTTATGTTGCTTCTTATTTAAGGGGTTTGAAAATTTGAAAAGCGATGTTGAAAATATAATATAGCTGTGTAGGCTTTCACTTCCAAATGTCTTGTAAAATCATGGATTTGGCTGGTGAAAGAGCCTGCATGTGGCTTTCTTCCTCATGTACAATTAACAGAAGAGGTAGGTTTATAAATACTTTTTGTTTTCATGCCCCTTCATTTGAAGACAAGACTGATTATGTTAGAGCATGATAAAGACAAAATTATTCTAAAGGGAAATGATAGCATTTCAACATTTAAATGCTAAACTAAATTATCTGTGCTCCTGCATGACTTTTACTAAGCACAACTAGAGGAGTCAAAACAGAAAGCAGAAAACTTTGCTGTCTTTCAGATGTGGCATACTTTCCCATTACCTGACATACCGAGTGTCTCAGCAGGATGTTATCCTACTTTGTAGTATTTTGTGCAGCAGGCTGGCTTGCTGTGGTAAGTCAATTCAGAGAAAGAGTGAAAGTGGCTGAGGCACAGCAAGATGTGATCATAAATTAATAATGTTCAATGGACTGTGACTGTGAGAGCTGCTATTGGTGTTTCAGGTCAGGATAATCCCCAGACTCAGTTTGATTTGAAAAATGGCAACCATATATTTCATGTGCAAATGGAAGAACACAGAAGTCTTGTGGGAGGTAGAACGTTCTTAGAAAGATCAAGGCAAGTGCCAGAGGGAGAAAAGAGGGGAAAGAATAACAATAATAAGGCCAAAGTGAAGTAAACTGTCCTGCCATCTGTACATTAGTGCCTCATAAATGCAGGTAACATTAACAGGATTCTTGTATTAAGGACTCATATGAGCAAAAGTCTCAAATTCTTGCTAAGTCTTGCTGGTTTTCTTCTGCCTTAGAGAGTTAATTGACACCTTTTTCTGTGAGTTAAATAGGTGGGTGAGGAATGGTAGCAGCTGCCGGAAGGATGTAAATAAGGGAATAGTTTTAAAAGTTCTTTCTGTTCCCCCTCCAATATCATTGTCTACCCCAGTTTCAGTTTTGGTTGGTTTTTAGGAAACAGACACAATCTGGGGTTTGGCAACACAACTGCCTTATTTATCAATTCTTTTCATTTCATTATTGTTCAGCAGACAGTACTAGACATCAACTTTAAAAGATGCTGCTACATTCTCAACATTAAAATCATACCATGTTATTTGTGCAGCAGGCACAAATATTTGTCTTGTGTTTCTCATATTTTTAAAAAGTAAGCCTTGCTGCTGGAATGTATTTACATTACAGAATTTATGACAGAGAGGAAACTCTGTAATTTAACAGCGCTTCCAGTTGTTTCAAAAGCACTTGTTCTTTCAAAGTGTGGTGGGGCAGAAGGGAGGATGGCTGCTTGTTTATCCTAGGGGGTGTGCTCCAGCTCTGCCCAAGCCTTCACAGGAGGAGGAAGGACTGCTTTGTCCTTTGTGACATGAAACAGTCTGCTCTGTCAGGGATGCTTTGGGAATGCAAATTGGGGCAAGGTGAGAGGATGCCATCACAGGATACCCGGTTTTGTTACTCAGCATGACAACTTCAGAGGATGCACCCCCTTGGCTCTTACCCCATGGCCATGCTGTATTTGGTGGCTTTGTTCCATGGGTTTTTTTTTGTTTTGCAAATCTATATACACCAAAATGATGGAAGTAAAAAAAAAAAAAAAAAAAAGAAAATAAAAGAAAAAAAAGATTATTTTGTAACTCAGATAATGTCAGAGAACTGATTTACATTGTGGTCTCCAAAACTGTTATCTGGGCACTGATGAAAGGTCAGTGAACTAATGTGTGGGAACAAGTGCTTGAGAAAAGTCTCCTTTTTTGGCTTTGCTACCAAAGTCAATGTATTTTGTACTCATGTCCTGACACAGAGAGCAAACATAGTGTTTGTAACATGAACACCAACAGGGAGACTTCTGAAAGGAAAAGAAATTCTGCCTGTAGTGAAGACTAAACTCCCAGCCCAAAGGCTCAAAGGTGATGTACATCAAGAGACTTCCCTAGGGACTGTGTGGGACCACTGTAGCTAAAGAAGCCAACAAATAGACTGGAGGGAAAAGCCAGTTCTCCAAAAGACCGTACACAGACTCATTTCTCTAAACCTTCATTTCACCTGTTTCACTTTTCCCAAACAGGTCTAAATGTTCCCTGTTGGAAGTATAATCTTGTCCAGTTTTTCTTTGCTGATGGGCTCAATCTTTGTAGGCTTGTGGTACACCCTGGGTGCGGGGAGCAGGGGGAAGGTCGGAGCTCTCCATTGTGTTCAGCATGGGATCTCCCCACAGGGGTCTGCTGGAATGCATGAAGGCTGGATGTGAGGAGAGCATTTAGTCTTCAGTAAAAGCCAACCCTGACAACATGAGGAAGATTTTCTCTCAGGTAGATAAAGTTGAATTAGGGATGAACAGGACCTTGGTGGGGGATAGGCAGGTCACTAGCTGAGTTTGCTCATAAAATCTAGTACAGCTGCAGCAAGGCAGCACTGAGTTTGCAAAATAATGTTATTTTCAGTTATAAAGTTAATATAGCTTTAAGACTCCTGGGTTAAGGCTGGAGACAACCCCCAGTACCCACCTCCCAAAGCTGGATGTTTTGAAGTTAGGTGAAGAGAGATCAAGAGTATCTAATCCCTAATCTAGATTTTGTAATTTGTCTCTAAACTCTTGTGAAAACTATGTATTTCCAAACCTGTTCTGCCTGTAGGGATGAAGCTGCTATGTGTTATTATGTGGTGTCTTCTGAGTTCGGATCCGTCTCCCATTTTGTGTCACAGCTGGAAATGGAATGGTGGTCAGAGGTGTCACTCAACTGACCAGTACTGAAAGCTGTCACCCAGTGTGTGAAAGGCAGAGAGTCGATTTGGTCTTGAAAGTACTTGATCCTACTTGAATGAATCATTAAACTACCTTGTGGAAGATATTCTGGAGGTTCAATTTGCTTACTTTAATATTTTCCATCAATTCCATATCACATAAACTGATAAATCCTTATTGGGTGTACTGTCACAGAGCAGTGAAAACAGTGCATCGCATTGTTCTTACTCCTGCTTCAATCATTGACATATAATGATTTCATTGATGTAGATGTGGAAAAACTTAGTGCCTGCACTCCACATTCTCTCAGATATCACCATTTATGGCAGGTTTTGATATAAACCAGGTGCTTATTTAGATCTGGCCAAAACACAAAGTAAAGTAAGCAGTATGATTTATAAGATCTAGGTCTAGGCTTTCTCAGAATTCAAAGTAGGGCAATGAAAACTTAATAGCAATGACATCCTATGTAGACTGGATGGGCAAAAAAAAGAGTAATAAGCTACAAGAAACTTACAAAAAAAAAAAAATCTCCCTCTGCCTACCATATCGTGCCAGGGCATATTTTACTTACTTTAGTCTATTAACATTTCAATGGAGTATCAACTTAAAACGAGTTCTATGCAGTTTCCTGTAGTCCTTATGAAAAGTCTTCCCTATCCCTCCACCCCTTCTAAGGTCTTGGTACGTATCAGATGTTTTCTCTTCTTCTCTCTATGTCCCTCTTATGCTCCTTAAAATTCTTTACTTACACTCTCAAAAGTTTCTTCTTACCCAGAATACTGCAAATAGGCAGCTTTCCCCTATTCCACACAGCCATGTCCTTTCAAAATTGCTGAAGAGAACATGCAGTTAGCAGCAAATAGATAACCAGTTACTGTCTCGTTGTTTCTGATTCTGCTTTCTGTTGCAGTCAATATCACTTCAGAAGGTAAAACTACTTTTCCATCTGTCTGAGATGTGACTACAGGTCTGATTGCTCTTTGTCAGCCTAACCTGATTTACTGGGATCTGTTCCTCTGAATCTCTCTCATGTTTACTACCATCTCCACTGGAGAATAAAAATATGTAAGATTGAAGTGCGCTGTCCTAATTGCCCTTTTCTAGCAGCACTAGAAGTGTTAGTTGGCCCTAGACCTGCTTCTGCTTCCTGTGGCCCAGACAGATGCTCTGATGCCACGGAGCTCACCCCAAACTCAAAAGCCAACTGAGAACCAGCTGGTCCTAAGCTTGGTACTACCGGTGTTTGAGCTCCCTCCTTCATGGCCAGGTCATTGCTGTAGATTTGAAAGCTGAGCCTTGCTCAGCTTTTCCATGCAGTTCTGTGTTGAGCGGTATAGGATCAATATTTTCAATCATTTTCCTAGTGTGTTTTTTTCCTTTCTTCTTGAGCAGATGCATATTAAAAGTTTTATCTAGTTTTCAAAGCTTGCTATTTTAAGAAAAACTTCCCAGAATTCCAACCAGGCTTTTCTTGAACTAGAGCTTATGAAAAATAAGAAGCAGCTTACCTTCTGTTTCCTTTAGCATTTAATGACTGAATATGGGAAAGTCTTCATTATTTCTGTTAGAATAAAGTATAAAATGACTGTATGTTTTAAGAAGGAATTATAAATACTTAGGCAATACTCAGAGAACCAGTCGACTTTGTACAAATAAGTGTTATCTGAGAAATAATATGCAGTATTCAAAAGCTGATTGTGCATTTTATTCATGAAAATATGAGTAGGAGTACATAAAAGAACATGTATATTAACACAGAATTATTCTTGCTTTCAATTTTTCCACTTGTTCCTCTTTTATACAAAAGCAAACACTTATATTTTAAGGTGTCTTTGAACAATTCATAGATCCACAGCAAGGTTTTTATGCTGATCTTTTGCAATATATTCTTTGTTTGAGGAGAATTGTGACTAGTATATGATGTCAGATAATAAACTTGGTATTAGAGAGCAGTATCCTAATATTCAGATGTGACACTTGCGATGCTTTTGATTAGAATTCACCCTAACCTTTTCTTTCTGTGGGGTTTGTTTCATAAATCATTATATTAGTTTAGACCTAGTGTTCATAGGATGACAAAACCAGAGTTAAAATAAACTTTCAAAATAGTTCTTCAGGCTCTCCATGAGGCATAAAAGCTGCTTGATTTCCGAGCAAGACTACATTTGTATGAAGCAAGGCTTCATTTTGGTGCATATGAGAAAAAAAACCTGCCTGGTGTACTTTGCTTTTAACCTTTGCAGTTAAAATATAAAACCATAACCAGCAGAACCACCCACTCCCCTGTGGCTTCTCATCCATATAAGATTGTACTCTGTACTCCACTGTGGACATTTTAAGCTGTACAGTTTTGCTTATGTCTCATGTTCTATCAAACATTTTCCCTTTGAAAAACATTACATAATTTGCCTTTGTGCAGACATTGGAAATAACTATATTTGGCCTGCTGAGTTCAGCAGAGTTTAATCTCTTTCCTTACTAATTTCCTAATTTCAAGTTTGAAGTTGCCTATTTACATTTGTAGAAGCAGGAAGTCTAATTATCCTCCACAGAGAAGACAACGTAAATATTTGGAGGAAGGGAAAAAAGACTTAGAGACAAGGTGCATCCTTCATTGGAGAGATGTCACAGCAATTGTCTGAATTTAACTGTACGGCGTGGTATAGCTACAAGCGTTTCAGGTTTGGGGTTAACTGGTTATATTCATTCATGAGGATATTTTTCTACCACAACAAAAGGCAACCATGTAAGAATTGCTCTACATGCACATAAAAAAATGCTCCTTGCAGCCATGGTTCCACATTACTCAGGCATAGAACATAGGGAAAATCAACTGCATGGTACTGACAGCATTGGAAAAAAGCTTTTGCAGCTTTTGTTTGACCCTGGCTTGTGGCACTGCAACACATCTGTCCATCATCAGCAGGTGTGGAGCTGCCTGTGACTGTGCTGGGGCTGAGTTGGCCCTGAGCCCTTCAGGCAGAAGAATGGGGTCTTTTGGAGTGGAGGTAGCCAAAGGCTTCAGGCACCCACTTAAAATGCAAGAGACCAGAAGGGGGCATGCTGTGGTCAGGGGTGTTAATCACTCCCAGGTGACCTGCCAGAAGAGCAGCTTGTTAGCTCACAGCAGAGGGGCTCAGGGGAATATTGCATAAACCTCCAAAGGCTGGAGCTTTGTCACATTTCTGGCTGGAGTAGCCACAGGTTTGCTCCTGTGCATCAAGAGGCAAAGAAGGATGTAAACTGAGGGCTGGTAACCACCAGAGACCAGCCTCTTCTTTTTCCTTCAGGAACAGCTTGTTGTCTCCCATTAAGGAGGATGCTGTCCATAGTGCTGTCTTTGGGGATTACACATATTGGTTGAAGTTTACCCAGCTAATTTAATCAGACACATATTGTCCCTGTGGAAAACAAGGACTGAGTTTTTGGGAGCTTGTTTAATTATTCTCTCACATGGTTTTGGGTAATTTTAAAATGTGCCACAGTAAATGATCTGATTTTTAAGTATTCAGCACATCCTAGGGTTAATGTTCAAGACTATCTTTGAAGTAGTTCTGCTGCAGAAGGCAAGGTAAATTTTCACCCTCTTTTTCCGGTTTAAAAAAATAAAATGCATCAGTTGGCTCTGGAACAATTGCTAAACTGTTTCAAGAAAAATTATTTCTAATGTTTTTTTTTTTTTACATTTAATTTTTCAAGTGTTTAAGTTTTGGAGCCTTTTTTAAACCTTCTCCCCAGTCAAATTTTTTTTTTCCTTCTACACAAAAGTTGTGACTTGTCTCATTATAAGTAGAATACCCTTGTTGGCCATAAAGTATCCCTTAACTATGGGATAGTAAGGATCTGGGCCTGTGAAAGGATTTGGAAAGATTGAAGCATTTGTATGAACAAACACCTTCTTCTACTTCGCTTATTTGTCTAAGTATTCTCCGCTGGTATCTGATAAGGAAAAGAACTTCTTTTTCCTACACTGAATAGAACATTTAAGAAGGATAAGAGATAGAATTCTTAAGGAAGATAAAGTTGCTGCTTGATGCATCAGACTTGATTGTGCTCCAAAGCACTAGATTAGGTTATGATGAGAAGTGAAGAAAATGCTGTTGAGAGCAGCCTATAGTGTCAGCATACTCAGTAGTGGTCATCTCTAGGAGTAGGTGAGAAGGAAAATGTTAATTGGCTTCTGAAAGGAGATTGCTTAAAAGAAAAGAGAAGGAGCTTGTTTTGAAATGCATAATTAAATGTGAAACTGAGTGCCACTGAACACTACTAACATCAGTCACATGAAATCAAGAAACAAGTAGAAGAACTCATGATAGAGGAGTCTGTCTAGGTGAGTTATATTCAAGGTTCATTCTTCCAGCTCAGGAAACCTTTGGTCTCCAGATTTCAGAAAGACTGGAAGTCCTTAGATTCATGATCTCTAAGCTCTGGAAACCTCTTGTTGATTTCTACAAAGCTGAAGGCTTTATAGTCTAACCTAAGAATGAAGAGTTTGATTTTATTTGGACTGAATGGGTTCTACCTGTGATGTAGTATGAACATTCTTCTAATCTTAATGAAATGTTTATCAAACATTTCCTTATCTATCTCAAGTGCATGACTTCTGCTGATTCCTCTTTCTGCTGTTTCAGGCCCTTATTTTGCTGTTGCTCTCTTTTCTCTTATTTACCTTTTTAAAATAAAATGCTCAAGGGGTCTGGCCACCCTGGGATTTCAGACTAGAAGGGCACACCTAGTCTGTGTGGAAGCAAAATTGCCCTTAAGGAATATCTCATTACTTCTCACTCATCAAGTACATAGTCTTCCTTACGTTTTTTGTTGGTTTTTTTTATTGCCAAGATACTATGTAAGTAATACCAAAAGAGAAAACTGAGGAGGCAGCATGGCAGTAAACTTTTTGTGGGGCAAGAGAAGTTTCACTCATCCTTCCTTTACCCCAGAAACAAGAAAAGATGTAGAAGAGAGGCTAGCATTTGGAACAATCCCTAAATTTTGATTCCCACAGTTTGACTGTGCGTGCAAGCTTATTGAAAGGAAGTGAGAAATCCTCTATTCAAAATGAAAAATTCCATGTAAGATGGTAAGATTGGTAATTGGCAGAATGGAAACAATAGGGGGGAAAATTGAAAAAGAGGAAAAAAAGCCCCAAATCCAGGACTGCATGTAAAATTATATGAAGTTTATTTTGTCTGACACCTATTGATCTACAGAAACTTGGCATGTTGAGTCCCGAGGTTGTAACCTTGTAGTTACTCTGCTACTTGGTACCATGGCCAGCTAGTATAAATGAAAGAAAACCTAAACCATAAATCAGTCTCACAGCTACAGTACTTGGATAAACAGAAGGAAAATTAAGGGTAGGAAGTGTTTTTTCTTGTTCGTGCTGGTTAAATTGATTTATATCTGTCTGTCACTGAAACTATGTTTTAAAACTAATGATTGTGACTTCACGTAGAATAGTTGATATTCTGACCCACATCCTAAGGGCCTCCTTCAGTCCTTAGCAAACAGAAATAAAAATGACCCCAGGAGCTAGCAGCCTCCACTGAGGTGCTGAATCAATGACATCTTCTTTGTCCAATTCCATTTTTTAAAAAAAAATCCCCAAACAAAAAACCCAAATATTTGAAGGGTATTTTAGTTCGGGGATTTTGTTTGTTTGCTTGTTTTTTTTTAAATAATTCTTGGGGGAAATCTCTTCTACTTCTTCCCCTTTTGAATGTTGCTGATGTACCAGGTTCTTTCAAAGCTCCAATAACAGGCCACTACAATATAACTGGCTGGGCTTGGCTGCCAATCTATAATGTTCTTGGCCATGATTAATCTGATAAATAATAAATATATCAATCTAGTCTTTTAGACAAGGACAAATTCTTACCAGCGGGGAGGCACGAGGCCTCTTTTACAGCTGCCTGTAGTGCTGGAATTAATTATTTAATGCTTAATTCTTCAGGAAATGAGAAAGTTTTGATTAATGTTGTCCAGTGTCATTTCTTGCTTGTTTGATATGTGTCAGATAATTTTTCCTCGGCAGTTGCTCTCAAGAAGCCAGAGGCTACTGTCACTGGGATCAGACACTGAATTTCTAGAGATTAATTGAAGTGAAAATTTAGAGAAATGCACCATAAGTGCTTGCCCAAGATAACCTTTCACAGGCTAAATTTAGCTTCCTTTGGTAATGTTAGCCTCCTATTGCCCTAGTGTAAAACATTTATTTTTAATGCTGTGAGAAATGTATTTTGTTTCTTTGATTTTTTTCCCTCATTTTTACTTCTTAACTCCATGTATGTCCGCATGATTACAATATTTACAGCTTGGTTCTTCTCCCATTTACTTCACTGTAGTTCTGCGGCTTCCATGGAAACCAATATAATGTTTATTGGTTTATTGCAGAAGGGGATGCATAGCTAGAGTTGAGCCATAAAATTAGAACTAGGTAAGCTAGGTATCAGCAATACCTGAAGCCTGTGTTAGCTCTAGCACTCCAACAGACTCAGTCTGAATGCTAGAAGCATGTTTTTCCTGCTATTTGTGCCAAGGTGACTCATCTAGCAATGTAGTTAGTCTTGAAGGAAGACTCCTATCAAGACAGACTACCTGATACTGCTGTGAGTCCTTGTGAGCATAAGATAAAGGGCTCCATGCAGCTTCTGGTACTGGACATTCACATGGCTGTTTTCTCTGTAGCTCTGCACCCTCCAAAACACTTTTTTTTCTGTATTGGTATTTTCCAGTGTTTACTTCCATTACTGTCTTTGTTAGTAAAAAGGGCTATATTCTACCCTCAAGCCTATTTTACTGCTCTTTAAAATCCTGCAAGTGCTTGTGTGTATTACACCCTTTCGAGAGGAATTTGTTTAAATGCCAACACAGTTTAGCAGCTATTCCTCTGACAAAAACGTAGCCCCATGCAGTGAGTATATTTCTCTAAAAGGTAACAACCTTGGGCTAAATTGGCTGGCACAGTGTACCTGTGATGAGTGATTATGGCCCATCATCTAGTGCCAGTGATCAAACACCCGTCCCCTTTGCTCAGCATTTCTGAGGCCACGCCTGGAGCGCTGTGCCCAGTTCTGGGCTCCACCATACTAGAGAGATGTGGACATACTGGAGAGAGTTCAGCTAAAGGCCACTAAGATGATTAAGGGACTGAAACATCTGTCATATGAGATAGCTGGGACTGTTCAGCCAGGGAAAGAGATGGCTCAGGGCACATCAATGTATATAAATATCTGAAAGGAGGGTGAAAAGAAGATGGACAGAAATTCTTTTCAGCGGTGCCCAGTGGAAATAAACAGGTTTTTACTGTTCAGGGTGGCCAAGCACTACCACAGGTTGCCCAGGAAGGCTGTGAAGTCTCCATCCTTGGTGATACTGAAAAACTGTCTAAACATGGTCTTGGGAAACTGATTTTATGTGGCTCTGCTTGAGCAAGGAGGTTGCATCAGCTGATTTCCAGAGGTCCCCTTCCGCCTCATCCATGCTGTGAACCGATCTGTGAACTATTTCTAAAACCTGACTTCTTGCTAATTTATTACAGAAACATCTTTTTGGTATGATTTAAGAGTTTTCATTAGTGATACTGGGGTTATTTCATTAACTCACTCGTCCACCCAGGTGCTGCACCATTTAGATCTAAGGGCTAGGACAGAGGAGTGAAATATTTAAAACATACCCATAAATAATCTACATGGTTTTTTTCTAGACATGAGGAAGTACTGAACCAAAATATGTTGACCTAGGAACCTTCACAGCTTTTGGCCAAATGTGCAGAGCTCTTGAATCTGACCTGGCAGGGAAAAGAAACAAATAAACTTTAGAATTTTAATACCTGTCTAGAAACAAAAGGTGGTTTCAAACTGCATATTGTTATTTCTTTTATTCCAGAAAGAATAAATGTTCCAATAAAAATTCTAGCTTAAGACTAAAAAAGTTTAAAATCTTACTGAATTTTGTTTCTTTTGTTTTAGTTCTGTTCTGAATATTAGCTGTTTGAAGCTCTGCAGGAGTCAGGAATCTTAGTAGGTGATGGAAACATATTGCTTAAGGTTTTAAAAAATACATTTCCCATTTCTTCCAATTATCACACAGGAATCATTCATAAATACACATGCACACAGAGACATGTCCACATTGACTATAAACAATTTATATGAGGAAGGACACTTTAAACAGAAATTTTCAACATGTGAAGGTATATAAATAATCAATTTCCCTAATATCTAAATACAGTTCGAACATTTTAAATGCAGATAATGTCAGGAAATGTCATCATAAAATGCTTTCTTGCATTTTTCTGACCAGTTCTTTTCAAGGGAATCTGATTTTTTATTTCACTTGTTGTCAAAGCAAAACAAAAAGATTGGCTTAAGCTATTAAAGATATGAACATGAAAAACTACAAAAAGTTTAACTAATTCTTGACTAACTAAAAAAATCCCCCAAAAAACCACCCTGAAACCTAACTAACCTAAGCTAATGCAAGGCAAAAGGAAAAGGTTTTACAATGTGTGAATGTAACTTCAAAAGTTGAATTTGTTTAGGGAATTTGTATTTTCTGCTTCTTTCTTCAGGAACCTATTTGCATTTTAAATAATTAAAGCATTAAAACTGAAAAATTTATAAATGAGAGCTGCGAAGAGAATCCTGCTTGGCAGACAATAGAAAAGAAATTATTACCCTGCTAGGTTTGCTTTAATGTCATATCTGTCACTCTCCCCAAGGTAGGTTCATTACCATACCAAGTGCACCTCCTGCCACCACCTCCCCCATGCACACACTCTTTTTCTTCCACTCCCTGCCACTTAAGGACTCTGGATCTCTAGGGGACTTTGATCTCATTGTACACACTAACCCAAACAGAACCTCTGCTGTTCTCAATAATTTTTTCTTGGAAAAAAAAGAAAAAGAAAAAAAAAAAAGAAAAAAAAGAAAAAAGAGAGAGAGAGAGAAGTGTGTGGGGGGGGGAGGGGAGTGAATTTGTGTGAAGAGTGACAGAACGCTTTGTCCAGCGCAGCTTTGGCTGGTTGTAACAAGCGTCAGGACATTAGACGCAACAAAAGCTGGATTGGCAGTATCATCAATCACAGCTCTGACAGTCGACTTCAGTTTGTTTGTTCCACTCTGCATAATAAGTGATTGGATCAGGTTTAATTAGATATTGGGTAATCAATCATTGCCAACAAGGCAACACAGCTTGGGATCTAGATGCTGCAAAGGGGGGGAAAAAAAAGCAAATCTCATCCAGGGTGCATAAATACTCAAACGTATAAGCACATAGGGTGAAGCTTCAGAGGAAAGGTATAAAGATGTCTGCAAGATGGCACATAATAGAATCGTTCACATCTGTACTACTTGTTACCAGACATCTGCAGTTTGACATTTTACTTTCGCTGCATAATTACTTTTCAATATAATATAATATACTGACCTGAGGGAGAAAGACAAAGCAATTAAATTATGCATAAGATCCTTTCCTCCCCAATCCTTACCAAAAACACACACAAAAAAAAAAATAAGAGAGCAAAAGCAAGAATAGGAATTAGCATTCTTATGACTATTTGAAGAGAAGGACAGAAAATTCTTCCTCCTGCCTGCTATGATGATGAGTCCCACTGCATAACTTGTTAAATCAGCTACTCTGAATTGAGATCATATTAAATTATTTTTTCTAATGTGTACCTTTAGATTAAGGCCCATGCAATGAAATAAAAGGAGTGATGGATGGAGCAAATTAATCCCATTAAATTTAATTAATCCCA
Organism: Pseudopodoces humilis; assembly: GCF_049639895.1. NCBI lineage: Eukaryota > Metazoa > Chordata > Aves > Passeriformes > Paridae > Pseudopodoces > Pseudopodoces humilis. The sequence continues at coordinate 62,952,220 of NC_142200.1, read as the reverse complement.
CAATTTGAGAAAAAAGTTGAAAATAAATTCTTCTAGAAGACCCAAAGAGAAGTGTACTTGCATTTTTTATAAACACATAATGCCAACAGAAGTTAACACAGGATAAGATGTATCACAAATTAACAAGGTCTGCATTATCAGAGGCCATTTTAAAGTGGAGGACAGGGCATGCACCAGGCAGGTGGGAGCAATGAGGAGCCTGACTCTGGTGTATTCTGTCTAATAGTGCCCATTTTACTGGCTGACCCCTTACATTCCTATAAAATGTGTGGGGACAACTCCGTAAGAAAGTGGGTTCAGAGAAGTCGGGAGAAGAGTCACTCCCACTGAGAAGCATCAGGAAATGCTGAGATTCAAGCTGCACAAAATTTCAGTGGAACCAGGACAAGCATTCCACTCACTTGTACATACTGTTGTATTTAGGTGTTTTTTAGGAATTTTGTGAGTCTGCATCGTAGAGTACAATGCTGCAAGGACAGAGGTTGGTCAGGGATAAAAATTACTGCCCTGATAAGGACCAGGAAGGACTGCTGTCTTTGCCTACTGCAAACTAGATGAAATTTTCAGCTGACAGTGGTTTAAGGGGTTTATTTTTTTGGTTTATCTGATCTGGTGAATGTGCTCTGATAGATGAGCACCATAAAGAAGTCTGTGGCCTCAGTTAGGCAAGATGCTGTGTTAGGTAAATACCTCAGTATGATCAGAGGAAACTGATCATACTGAAAGGACCTGCCTGTTTACAGGATGTGACAGTAAATTCTGCCCTTTAGGCCTTTTAACCATAGCTGAAGAGGGAAGGCTGCTGGGGGCTCATGACTAAGACCTCATGTAGCAAAAGAGACAGTTTTCATTCTTCTTCCATAGCTGTCACTGCCAAAGTCTCTGACCCTGCAGTGAAGTGGAGAACATGGTCAGAATGGTACTTATCTGTCTAAAATGTATTAATTTGGAGAAAAGAATTCAAATTTTCTTGATCAAAATACCCCTGCAACTAGGAGTCAGCATGTACAAGCAAACTATTCAATTAAAGCATGCTGGATTTGTGGTCTGGAATTTGCAGGTGTTTTCTGATCAGTGTGGAAAAAGTGTCTGAGACTTTGCATCATGGTACCAGCTTTAAAAGGGTAGGAAAATGAAGAAGAAGGAAAAGGAAATCTACGATAAAGATTTTCTTCTGTTCAGCTGTGATGTGCTACATTGAACAATGTTTCATGTTTGACACACACTTTAACCTGACACCAGTGTAGTGATAGCCCGAGTATTTTGTCCACTAGAGAAAGCTTTTATCTTGATTTGTTGTGTTATGTATTGCACATTTTATGATGTATCTGGATCAGCTGCCATGATTCCTAGACCTGGGAGTAGCCATCAAATTATCAGAGTCAGCCATCATGTCATAAAGAGATAGTCTCCCCTGACTCCTCTTCAGTCTCCTCAGCTGCGAATTGGGGCTGGGCAGAGCTTTTCTCAGACACACTGAATGTCAAATTTATTTTCCTGCTGTGACTAGGGAGATTGGACTCCTCTGTAAAATTTACAGAGTGACTTTCTAAGCAAGCCCCCCTCTTAGTCTGCTTCTCTTGATTCTCTTCAAACTCACCAGGTTTGAAGCCAGAAGCAGTGGTATTTCTAGTCTGTTCTGCTTTTATTGCAGGGTGTTGTTGTCTGATGGAGCTGCCCCATACTGAATCCACAGGTTCCAGCAAAGTAGATAGTTTTGATTTGAAGGTATGAAAAAATGAGATAATTCTGATCGAGTGACTGCTCACAGCAGTGTTTACAGAAACCTATACTTGTTTTTATTTTTATGGCCTGTATTTTTATTTCCCTGCAAAAGAGGCAACAACAATTCTGAAATATGCCCTTGCCCTTTGTCAGAAAAAGGGTCTGTGTATTTTTTAGGATTGTAGTGTTTATCGGCAGGTAGGACCCAACCCGAGGAGGGAGTTCTCGGGTTGCTGTACCTCATCCTCTGCTCTGGCATGCCATCAGTTATGTCTCTGTCAAGTCCAGAGTGTGCATGAGCTCCAACATGACCAAAACCTTTCAGCAAAACTGTCCAGCCACTGTGCCTGCCCCACTGAGAGTCTGGTTTGTTCATTCATGGCATATTAGTCAGTTGAGGATATACAGTACTATGTCTATGTAAAACTTAAAAATTAATAGTCTAAATACCTGATAATTTTCAGGAAGTTATTTATTTGTAACCAAAAAGAAAAAAAAAGAGTCTATGATTTATTTTAGTACTGACATACATATTTTAGTATGAATTCCAAATCTCGTTTAAATTCAGATGCTCGTTAATTGCCCTCAGCTGCCTAGCTATGTCAAAATATTAAAGCAGAGCATTTCAGTAGCTTTGAAACAAATGAGTTTTGGGTTTTTGTCCTAAAAGTTCTTGTAGGCTGGTTTACACAAAGGTTCACATGTATGAGTAATTTTTTGTGACTGTTCAGGTGGAGAGCTACCTTTCCAAACCTGCAATTTATTTTCAGAGTGCTTTACACAACTTGGAAAAGTAGTAGTGATGAAGAGTTTTGAGAGTCCCAGTACCATCTTCTTGGTGGTTCTGGAAATTTTTGACTACATTGTGACATGAAATCACTTACCAAACTGTGTAGGAGCTGAAGACCCTGGGAATTTGGGCTGCAGATCCTTCATCATCAGGCTGCCACTCAGGCTTCTGAGGAGTCAAATGGATGAGCAGGCATGAGACCTGACTGAACTGGGTTGTAACCTCATCTAATTCAAACCTTCTCTATGAAATTGTTGTGCTGTAATCAGTCTGAGATCAGTCAGTCAAAGAGAGAAACAGAGTCTTTTGAACAGCTTTTCAAAAGCTCGTTTTATTATCACCAGCATTACCACTAGAGCAACAAGTACTGTGCCATTTGTGTCCCAGGGCTCCAATAAAGACCAGTGACCCATTTTGCCAGGCTCGAGGCAGATCTGCTAGGGCACAGTCTGCCTCTTTCACAGCAACTTTGTTGGAGGTCATATACAGTACCACAGATAATTGGGTCTCTAATCCATCTGTTAACTGTTCAGGTTCACATGACTTCAGTTTATTCAGAAATTCTGTGACAAAATAGTCTGTTAGCTCATCTTGGATTCCTTTTATTCCCTGACACTGTATAGAGAAGGCTTCTTTTTTCTCTTCTTGCTGTTCCACTGCAAGTAATCATACAGTATGTGAAAGGAGATCTGCCCACAAACTCCTCTGATTCTTATTCCCTTTCCCTGAAAAGGACCTTTGCAGCTGTAAACTCGGAAATGGCACTTTCCTTGACATTTCTCTGGCAATAACTGCTTGGAAAGCTTGGGAAACAAACATTCATGCAAGGTTTTCTTGTAGTTGGCATTATTGTTTTAGTGAAAGAGAGCAGAGATGAAACAGTATGGACAAAACAGTGAACATTTGTTCGTTAGAAAACAAGACTTCAGTAGGGGGCAAATATTTTCATAATTGATATTCTAATTAAATCAAATTAGATGTTATTTGCAACTCCTCCCTTTCGGAGTGAAAATCAGCTTTCTGTCTACAGTGTCTTGTAAGAAGACTTTGCCATGATCTTGTAAATAAAATCATGATGATTTCACAGTATTTTAGAAACACGTCAGAGGGAGTGTTTGCTGTTTGTCAAATTTTTTTAGCTCTGGTCTGGCTTTCTTCAGCAAGGACCTTTTTTGAGCACTGTACTTCAGCTTATTTTGCAGTGCAGTTTTTGTGATCCGAGGCATACTAGATTTTTGTGATCCCCTTAACTACCTTTTTCCTATTTGCATTTATATATGTCTTGCCTATGCACAAATCCAGAAAAAAAATAACCTGAGTATTGGCAGTATGTATACTTTCAAGTGATCCCCACTTTAAATATCTTCCCTCTGGGCCATGTAGTTTAAAGATATCTCTGACTGTCCTCAGAGCTCATTTTCTTTAATCCTGGATTAGCCTTGTTGCCCTTCTTTACCTTTTCAAGTACTGCAAAGTCTTTCCCCCACCCCACCACCTCCTCCCCCCAGTGCAGTAAAGAGAAAAGAGCATAATACTCACAGTGATTTAAATTTTGACCAACGCAATTCATAATCTCAGAGTATCCTCTCAGGACTTCTAAACTTGCATAACATTTCATTGGCCTATGCAGGAAAATTATTTTTCTACAACATCTTGATATCTTTAGAAAGAAGATTACAATTGTATCAGGGTCTTTAAGGTGTCTTCAGCAATCTGAACTGTATTGAATATTCTTGAATAAAAAATGGACTTATGTCCGTTGGCCACGTAGACAAACAGTTACATTTAATTTGTTAAAACAGACATTTGCTAATTGTAATCAGTGCTCATTGGTAACATGTTGTAGAAGATGTAGGTGTAATGCTCAACAGCCACTGAGCATTTCCAAAGATGATAGGGAAGCAGAACAAGTGTTACTTGTTTGGGATCAAGGAACAAAAATACATAATTATGTACTAAAGGGGCTTCAAATGGAAAAGCTGTGTTATATAATTCTTTGCCAATGTCATATATATTAAATGGAATTTCTGAGTTTTTATATTCCCTTTTCTAATCTAGAATAGTAACGAGAGGATTAAAGATTGCTTCCATAAATCCTATTTCTTACACTGACTTGAAAAATATCATTTAAAAAAACATTCATCTTCTCCCTCCAAGTGCAGAATTGCTGAATGACACTCAAATATTAACAAGCAACACTTTCAAATTATGTGGCTCCAGCTTAATAATGAAGACCTTCAGATCATGAAAAATCACTTGCGAAACAGAAATTGCATTTTTTCAAAACCATCAAAATAATTTTGTCAGTCTGCAGTGATGGTGATGGCTCAAGCAATTATTTTTTAATAGAAGATTGTAAACACCTGCCAGAATCCTTTGTATTAGTGGTTTCTTAACAGTGAATACTCTCAGAAACAACTATTATCCTCTTAAAAAAGAAAGAGAACAAACAAATAAACAAACAATCCCCCCTCCCTGAGAGCTAAAACAAAATATTTAAAATATATTTTAATAATATTTGGTCTAAATAATATATAAATTTTAGCAAAATAATAATAATAATAATAATAATATTTGGTCTAAAATATTTAGACCAAATGAACCAGTCAGTAAAGATAAAAACAAAATCAAAAATCAAATGCTCATATGTGACACACTGAACCTGTCTTCATGTCTGCTGTTATCTCTTCATATGAAAACACATTCAGTATTTATAAATGTTTTAATGTCTTGGCGTGTTTACCCTGATTTTGCTAAGTATTACTTCATAAAATGAATGGTCTCCTTGCTAACCCTCACTTCTGTGCATTGGAACTTGCTGGACAAGATTTTGTGTTGCTGGAGAGGAGAGCAGGGCTCTAAGGCATTGGTAAGGGGGCTAGAGAGTGATCTGAAAAGGAAGCTGGGTGAGATTTTGCACTCTTGCCACCAAACCAGCAGCCGGCATAGATGAGACAGTGTTACAAGTTTAGAACAGCTGCCAACTGATGTTTGATCAGGGATAAAATATGCCGAGGTGACAACATCTTTCTCCCCTGCATTTCAGGGACTATCATTAAAAATGCAGCAAGGCTCGTACAGGCCCAGAAGGTCCTATGTTCTCTCAAGATACAAGGGAGAGAGACAAGTTCACAAGATGTCAAGAACAATATCCATTTGTGTTTACTATGCAAACCCGCTGAGTAACCTTTCTATTCATGTTTGTACTAAGGACCATTGAGAATTTAGGGGGGAAAAAAGGGCTGCTTAGAATGAGAGGGGCGCGGCAGCTGTGGAGGAACAAACGTGTGTTTGGGAAGTAGAAAAATGCCACTGCACTGCTAAATGGCTTCTCTGGGGGGAAAAAAAATAAAGAAGAAATGCAAGATTAAAAGATGTATACATTTATATAGAAACCCAGCTAGAAAAGCTGCAGCACGGCTACAAGTTAGTGTCCTCAGCCCCTTCCCTTCTCCCCTTTTAATAATATATTGATGTAAGCAGCTTGCGCATGCCAAACAAATTCTCTACATAAAAAGTCAGCTGTCGGAAGGAGGCTCATCAATCTGGCAAAGTGCACTCAGGTAGAACGCCTCTCGGGGAGCCCTCTCTGGCAGCCCTGCCGCTCCAGGGAAAGGGATCGCTCCAGCGGATGGACTCATAAATGTTCATTAAAGAGTCTTTCCACCAGGTTACTGGAAAAGCAGTGGTTTGGCAGGAACAACTCATTCTCAGCGATATCATGGGAGGCTACTGCAGATAATTGAACTATAGGAAGTTTTGCTTTCAAAATGGCAGAGACAGCCAGCAAAACTCTCTCAATCAATGCCTCTTTACTAATACAGCAAGGAGAGCAAATCCCAAGTGTTTAGTTTGGGATTCTTTGCTGCAGTTTTTTATGAGGTATATTATGTATTGCTTCTCACGTTTCTCACATTGTCTCATGATTTCTTCTCTGAACGGGAGGAAGAAGAGGAAATGCATATATTTTTCTGTTGCACCTAGGACTTCCCCATGCATGATGACTAGATAACACAGCTTTAGGAATGTTATGCAATATCATAAAGCAGCCACAAAAGACACACCTAACACACTGAATTAGGAAACATATTTTGTAGTTTCAACTATGATCAAAAATCACTTGCTGTATCAGTGCAATAGTGGTCTTCTTTCTTCTGAAGCTACTGGTGAAGACCCTTTCTATTTCTATAGATAACATCATATGAATTAACTGTATATTTTCCCTAATTATTTAATGTTTTAGAAATTGAGTTCTGTGCTTTGCTTTTAACATCATAGAGGCTGTAGTGGTGATTATGGTAAGAAAATCTTAGTGCACATAATGGGAGAACAACCTTTTAATCTAAGAATTGAAATATGGAGATGACTTTCCTTTTTAATAAACTGATTAAAAATAACTTACTTTAAACATTTTCACTGATTAAAAATAGTGTGGTTTGCTTTGTAAACCAGTTAGACAAAGATTGGAGGTTTTCATAAGTGCTTTACCATCCATGTTTTAGGAAAATAAGAAAAAAAGTTGTTCAACTGTTTTTTAAAATTAAATATTGACTATGAATGTGTTTCAATCTCAAGATGACTACTGCAGGAAGCATGGTAAACCACCATGAGTACTAGTACAATTATCAGTTCTCAAGGAACTAAAATAAATCTTTAAATTTTTTTCAGTACAGCTGCACCAGTTTCTTCTTGAGCAGATGATGATCAAAGGATAAGAGTATTGAAAAGACTATCTCAGGAGATTAGATTTCCAAAAGAGAATAAAGAATCTGCCACAAAGAAGGTCAACTAGTTTTCTATTACAGAAGAGGTCTTTTTGGCATCTTTCTTTACTAGTGAAAATGGTATAAATAGGAGCCTCTAAGACGTCATCTAATAGTGTGATCTTACAAATAGATACATATAGATAGGTGACTAATAAAAAGGCAGTACTAATGTTTTACTTCTGCTTAAATTATTTGTGGGAACTTATTTTTTAAGTATTGATATGTTTGTTCAAGGAGTGACTTGTAAATAAATTTATGTCTGATTTAAAATGAGTGAAAATATCCATACAATCCTTTCCTTGGCTTAGCAGAATTCTCTTCTAGATCAACAAAACTCCTACCTGAAAACCAAACAGAAATAAACACTTTTCTTGCTGCATAAGGGAGTATTTTTCATGACCAAGTGACATTATTATACTCAGAAAATAAATAATCTGTGAATGACCTAAGGTTGCTCTAGAGAAGTTGTGGATGTCCTGTCCCTGGAATTGTTCAGGGCTAGACTAGATGGGCCTTTCACTGCGTGTTGTAGTGAAAAATGTCCCTGCCCATGGAAGTGGGATTGTAACTAGATGGTCTTTCTTGTCCCATCCAAACCAAACCATTCTCTGATTCTATGAATACCCAGATGGAACATACCAGCGTGCATTTGGGTTTGTTATAACGGTGTTCCATGTAGTGATCAAACCTCTTAAACTATTTTGTGAGAGTGGTAGCCCCGCAGTGTGTGAAGCCATCTCGCTTGACCAGTAATATTGAGGGGGAAGGGGGAAGGGAATCTCCTCTTCTTACCCTTACATGAATACCCCAACCACAGTCAGGTTGTGAAAGTCGCTGGACATTGCAAAAGAAGAAAGCACATCTCAGAGATAACATTCCTTTACTGTAAGTGTGTTTCTAAAGATATTTGGTATTATTATTAGAATTGGCATAAAAACTATTAATTGACATCTAGTCTCACACACACACACACGCGCACACACACACACACATATAATGACTTTATTTCAGCCTTATGCTAACTTGAAAGACAGAGTATGCTGCTCTGAAAAGACAGTCTGAACTTTTTATTCTATACCATCACTAGTACTTTTAGTCCTCCAGGAGCCAGGAAAAGGTCAAACAAACCTGCAAAATATTTTTCTTTTCATGAGGAGGGTTGCTCAGATTTTTTGCCAGGGTCTCACCTTAACTTTTTTTTTCAAAAATACAATATCTGATGGTACTACTAAATTAAAAACAAACAAACAAACAAAAAAAACCCAAAAAAACCCCAAAAAACAAGAAACAAGAAGAAAGGGAAAAAAGAAAAAATAGAATGAAATTTCAAAAATCAGTGTTATAAACATTCCAAACCTGGTATTTTCCTGGATTAAAATATTACCCTAGGTATTGTCCTGGCGGTAAACCATGAACATTGCCTTTATATTATTGAGACTGACAACATTATAAACCACTAAAAATGTCTGAGAAATGTGAAATAGTAACAAATTAGGTAAAAATTAAAGTCGGTTTTTGTGTGCAAAGGTTGTCAATTCTTGTAAGATTTTTCACAAGTGTTTGCTAAAAGCCTCATCTAAACCGTCTTGATAGTGTCAGAATCTAAGTAACCATTCATAAAAGTACAAATATTAAAAGATTAAAACCTCCAACACCTGGACATGTTACATGAAGGCATCACAGAGTTTAGAACTAATACAGAAAGTCAAACTGAAGAATGGTGCTTTATATGTATTCATATTTACACCCCATATTAGCAGCTCATTAAATTTAGGATGCCTTGGATCTTAATAAATTGAGTGGGATGACACAATATTGTCCATTGCCTGTTAGTTCAGTATTAGTGCAGTAAGTTAGGTCATTGCTATTTTTGCCCCTTGCTTCCTTTCAAAATTGTTTGTATTTAGAGCAGACGTTTAATTCTGCCTGTTTAGCACCAGCTTGGCCTCCTCTTACACCACCTCTAACGATTCAGTGTTGCTGAGAAAGTTTTCCTTCAGCCATGTGACAGGTGATTATCACTTTAGCCATCAGCACCAATGTCAGGATGTCTTCACTTGAGGAGGAACAGTTCTTTTCCACCTACCCTGAGCTTCCCTCACTAACAAATGCCAGCTGCATTTGGCATTGGTGCTGTGTGCCGGTTCTGGCACCCACACAGCCAGAGGTGAAGGGCTTACATGGTGCAGGTCTGCCCAGCTGGTCTGTAACACATCAGCAGTCCTGCTGCTTTCAGCAGGTGGATCTGCTCCCAGCCTCCAGCCCCCTTGGATGGGGAAACCAGTCCAGCACTCCTGAGGGGTCCAGCCCAGCCATGTGCTGCAGCTGACAACACTGAGGAATCCCACCGAGGGCAGCAGGAGCCAGGGTAAGACCAAATTTCCAGAGCTTTTGCAATACATCAGAAATAACTCTGAGGTCTGGCAAAATTCAGAAGCTAATTATCTAACATTTTGTTTCTAGCATTTGTCACTGTTTTATTTTTATCCACAACTTTCAAGTGGACTGTGATTTTAATTAGCTTGTGCTAGAGCAGTATGTTGGAGAAGCTGGAGTTTTTTAAAGGGGAGGCTTCTCATCATGTGGGGTTTTCAATGCTTACTTGTCTCTACTAATTAGAAGTGCTTATAAATTAATTATAAGCCTGCTTTACAAACCAGTAGGAAAAAAACTGTGTGCTATGCTGGATATGATTAAGATATAAGAACAAAGAATTCAAGAGAAAACACAGTATTTTTATTGACTGACCCATCTTTTAACCTTTTCCTTGTGAAACTCAGTTTTCTTTATAAAAAGACCTCCTGCTCTTTGTTGAATAAAGATGTAAGCTTTATTCATAAATTGATTTTTTGACTACTTTAAATCAACATTGCAATGAAAGCCTAAAAAAAAAATCTATAAAAAAGTACATTATAATATGCAAATACAAACATCCTTTACTTCTGACACAGGAGCAAATAAAATCACAGTCTGTATATAGCCTCAGGAAGAAGTGCAACTCTCCCTGGAAACCATTCCTGTATAACTCTACGGGGACAGAAGGAGTTATAACCTGTTGTATAGGATTTGACACTTTTCCATCTCCATCTCATTGTGTCTCTACGTATCTCTCATATGCCTGGAATTGCAACACTGACATTTTTGTATCAGTTTATCAATTAATTTATGTGCTTGAGGAGTGGAGAACTTAACAAGCACTTGAAATTGTTCTGTCTATTAATATATGCTTAGAAGTCCTACCTCAGTTGTAAATAAAACCATCCAAAAGGAATGACAGATGAAATAATTAGAGCACCAAATGGAAAAAAAATAATATAAGGAGGTCTATAATGTGCATAACCTTGTTCCTTTGTTGAGATTTTCTCTCATAAAACCAGGACTGTGCGATCAGAAAGTGCAAATGAAAAATAGCTTGTTATGGTAAGATGAATTCTCAATGTTTTGTCATCTATTTCTGTTTCTTTAGGTTTTTTGTTTGCTTGTGGGTTTTTTGGTTTGTTTTTTTTTTAGTTTCTTTGTTTGTTTTTTTTATTGCTGTTCAAGAATTTTCAGAAAAAGGTAAAAAATCAAAGGAAAAGGGAAAATCCATGTGTTTGCTCCATTATGGCACCTGCCTTTTTGTTTATGGCACTAATTGGTCAATGATTTTAAAGCATCTCCTCCATCTCTGAAGTAGCCTGAAAAACTGTTAAGACTCTTGCACACCTTTTCTTTCCTTGTAATGTTTTGGTGACTTCTGCATCTGATTCTTATCTTGTCACCTAATCTAGAGACCTGCTGTGTCAAAGGACACCAGCTCTCTGATGCTGCTTGAATCTGTTCTGCCTGAACCTGAATACACAATGACCCAGCCCAGTGAAGTGAGCCAGGGCACAGCAAATCAGGTGTATCTCTGACCTGCTTGGTGAAAAGCATCCATCTGACTGCTCAGCTTCCCTGTATTCTGAGAATGTCAACAAAAACACATATTCCTGGTGTCTACTCTCCTTTTTCTCTTTTGGGACTTTGTGTATTTTGTCACATTTAGAACTGAATGACAGAAATAACCTTTTCCTCTCACTAAGAAGGATAGCTTGACACAGAAAATTGACCTGGAGTCTTCTGTCTGAAGAAAGGATTTTTTGATGAAAAAGGGAAAATTGGACAATACTTTGTGCCTTCTATTAAATTTTGTGTGTGTGTGTGTATATGTTTTCTATTCTCTGCATTTACAAACTTTGTCATGAATTTTGAAACCTTTGACATGCAACTGATAAGTTTTCTAAACTCTAAACCTGAAATGTATTTAAGTTTACTATACACAGATCACATCACACACCTATGACTCTCTAATCCTGCTACTCATTGAGATAAAACAAACCTACTAATACTCTTAACTCCTGCCCATTGAGAAGAAATGAAGCACAGTCATAATATAATGCATACTTCTGCCACCACTATTCTTCCTCCTCAGATATGTTTCACATTTGGTATTTTTATATTGTTTGTAAGCCGTATATCTACTTCCAGTTCCGCTTCAAACACCTAGTGATTAATAGTGTTATTTTCATTTATTTTCAGACACCGCAGTGGTGTTTTGTCTTAATTCCTTCATGGATGTTTTAAGCTGTTCCTGCATATTCCCTCCTTCCTCATTGTTTTCACTACTTTTCTGTCTCTTAGGGAAAGAATCTTCTTTGAATTTTCTTCTGAGATCAACATGAACTCTGTTGATATTTTCAGAGTTGATTGGAAAAGAAATTAGTGACTTGTACTCCTGTCATTTTCTGTATCAGCTCATATTAATTATTATTTTTCCATAGGTTTCTATATGATCTAGGTACTGATTAAAGTCTAATATGACTTGTGTGAATTTAATATAGACTACTTTTTAATTAAGAATCATTAGTCTGCTATGTTAGTTATAAGTATGATGATGCTTTGAACACATTTCCTCCAGCACTGACTCTTTTCTTCAGGAGTGTCATAAAAATGCATTATTTTAAGTCAAGAGAATTGATGTTTCACTTTTGTTTTATGTAGTTTTTCAGTTTGGAGTTTTTTCTTGCTCTCACTGTCATCTGTGGCAGAACATAGAGTTCATTTACTTTGTCCAAGTGCTTAATTTTTAATTTCTGCTCTTTCTGAGTGTATAATAATGTACATATACAGGGGAACAGTACTTTAATATATATGCCTAACAGAAATATGCATTATTTGTTGTTTATTAACCTTACATGATAATTATTGACAAATACCCTTACTTTGGATCTTACTGTTAAAGCATTGTTCTCTTCTCACATATTAACTGCGGCAGAATCATAACTGCAAGAACAACAAGAAAAAATTTAAAAATCCCAAGGATACTGTAGCTTCAAAGTTTCACTTAGGAACATGATAGGGATGGGAAGATTTCATAATTTTGAGTGTTCAGCTTTTGCAATATTAAAAGCAGTAACTATCATTATTAGTTGTGCTTAGTGCTCCTGCTCATACCTATGAATGTATATTCATTCTCATTGCACCTTCTATTTGGGCATCAGACACTTTTATCCATGAATTCTAAGTATAACATTCTTTTTCCACTTCTTTCTAATTATGAGGTTCAACAGAAGAGAATTACTCTTGTATTTCTACCCAGGATTTATAATTTCAGAAAACCCTAGGTGCAAACCTACATTCCAAATATCCTCATTTAAAAATGGACTGCTGTAATTATATGATCATTTCATTCCAAATCTGCAGGGGACAGTAACTCAATAGAAAGCATGAAAAAATTAATGAGAAGCTTAATTATAATAATATCATTAAATCCTAATAGGAGAAAAAGTCTAACTTTATTTTAGCTTGGACACCTAATATAATTTTGTTACAGCATGGTAGTGATATTTTCTCAGTTTTTAGAGAAACTAATAATGCATGGCACAGGCTGGATAATTTTCATTTTTCTTCTCTTTCTTTTCCCCTTTCTTGTGTATGCAAGTAAAAAGAAAAAAATCATTCTTTTCATTGTAAATGTATGTGGACAAGATCTGATACCATTTGATTTGTATCAAACATACATTCTTTCCATCAATATTCACCACTTCACCAGAAATTTTTAGCAGCCATTATATAATTTTTTGCAAAAAAAAGCCCCTTTTTCTTTCACAATTCTGGCTCTAAATACCTTCATTCATAGTGGCTGAAGACAGGATCTTTGAGGTGCTTTGCCTTCTACCTAAAGAGCAACATACAAATGATAACAACCAAACTTCAGTTACCATAGCTACAGAATGGCAGTTGCATTCATGCTTTATTAATATTTAGCAGATATCAGAATTTCCCTATTTTTTTCCCATTTACAATCCAGATACTTTACAGAAGTTATTTATAAAGAGAACAACATTCCTGAACACACAGCCCTGCTGGTGACAAATGTTTAAACGTGGAGTGCATTAGTGTGGCATCAGACATTGTCAATAATGCATGCTCACCACCATTTAATTATTTTGAAAACATCTGTTGAAGTAAAATATGTTCCAGGGGGGAATAAGGAAGTTAAGTGCATTAGTGACTGTGTTAACCACATTTCACTCTGTAACACAGAAAACCCTAAAGGGAAGACCAGGATTCAAGGACATCAAGAGAATGTTAAAATTCATCTTCACTTTTAGTCTTTGTAGCTAAAGAAGTGTCTTAGATAAACCTTTTGCTTAGGGTTGGTTTTCCAAGAATTTTTAACATAGGGCTAAGATATTGCATCAGAATATGTAATGGAAACCCTTTATTTTTTTTCCATACCACACCTGAATGTATGCCTTTTATCTTCTGAGAGATCCTAAATAATTACTGACTTAGTGTGATGCCATTTTACAAGTGAAGGTTACTCTTAGCTCAGAGTAAGGAACAACAAATCCCCCCAGTGCTGGTGTCAGAGCCTGATGACAATAAGTTTATGTATGACTGTTTAAAACCGATTCAACTATTAACATTTCATCTTTTCAGCATCTTTCATAGATTGCTTAAGGAAGAAATGCAGGATGCTTATCAAGAGGCTGTCTGACATATTCCACTGGAATAATTCTCTCGTTGTACTCTTTTTGAGAACAGCATTTCCCATCATCATCAAGTTAACTTAGCAGCTCATAGCTAATAGTGCAAGGACCTAATAGATTTGTAGTCAAGGTGTGCAAATATGGATATGCCACAGGCAGCATGAGGCAACAGTCTTAAATTACGTGGTCATGAATTCAGAAATGGACAGCATGTTTCGAGGGAGGCAAAGATTTAGTTTTAGATAAGCATTGTTAAAGTGAGAGGTGTGGCTTTAAAGCCTGGAAAGAGTGGATTCCATTCCTCTGCTTCAGAGGATGGGCCCTGTGAGCCCTGGAAGAGTTGCCCCACCCCGGACCCCTCATGGGGTGTCAGCCCAGGGTGTTCGGATTGGGTTTGAGCCCCTGGGGTTTCTCCCTTGCTCTGTTCCTATTAGTCCTCAACCTTAAACTCCACCCTGGTTCTGTCCCATAAAACCCACCACTCTGCCTCTGTTCTGGGCTCTCTGTCTCTGGATCTGTTCCTGTGCTGAATAAATGGTTTCCTGAGCAGAAGCCCGTCTTGTTGAGTCCCATGCCAGTCACTGGTAACTGCAACCTCCCTGGGCATGATCCTGCAGCCCCAAAATGCAGCACATTTCTCTAAATGCTGCACAAAAGGAAGGATCCAAATAATTCATAGAACAGCCCAGCATGTCACACTCAGAAGTTAAACTTTCCTGGAAGTCCTCAAACCTAGTCAGTGGAGATAGCCTGGGGCCCCCAAAGAACGATGCAGAAGGTTCTCACTGTGGGGCTCACTGTGGGGCTGGCAGCAGCACCCAGCAGGGAACAGTCAGTGCTGACGTGAAGGGATCTGCAAGTGGCTGAAAATGCTACCAAAGGGAAAAATAAAGTTGTACTAAAAACAGCACTAAGGAACAGCTTTGTGAAGAACAGGTGATACTTCGGTCATGGAAACAAACTTCCAGTGTGGGAGGATGTATGAAGCTACAGAGAAAAGGAAAACTAATGTTGAAGTGAACAAAGAAGAAGGAAACAGAGGCTGCAGCCTGGTGGCAGAATGAGGCAGTGTCCTGTCTACAGTAGTGAACACCATCCGGGGTCCCTGTGTCCCCTGGCTCAGGGAAAAGAGACTGGACTCAGACTTCCAGCAGTGTTTTAGCCCACTTAAGATGTAATTAATTTTCAGAAGGGTAAGCATGTCTATCTATTGACTGTAGGGGAAGCATGGTTGATGAGATTCCTAACTGAGACCCAGTCATTAACCATTCAAAGTTTGGTGAGACGAATGCAGGCTGGGAGTATATGGGGTTAATGGTCCTATATCTTTATCTCAGCAGGCAGCCAGTACTAGTGTTAATAGCAGGGAACTCTCTGAGAGCCATTAGAGGAATTTGGGGGAGCTCCACTGCTTTGTGGTCCCTTTCATCAGCCTCTTTAATATGACAAATAGCTTGAGGCTACCTACTAATCAGTTATTTTTAAAGGTGTTTGAAAGTGGATAGAAATATCTGTTTAAAGCCACCATTTTGAACTGTCTTCTCAGTGATGTGAAAAACACACCAACCTAATTTAAGTATGCAGAGCTTCATTTTCATCAATGCATTTTTTTCCCTGTCTTAATTTTTCATGTGAAAGGCTCATTTGTCCATGTAAACTGGATCTCCAGCTGAGAAAAGAACATTGAACAAACCCCCAGATCTTTCTGAGCACATAGGTTTGGACTTCACAGATTATAATCACTGTTCACTCTAAGTTACAAACTAAAAATATCACTTAGCTCATTTACCATATTTTTGAAAACATGAGAAGAAGCTTGTGGCTAGAATTTTTACTTTCTCCCTGGTCCCCTCAGCAAATAGTTGAGGAGAGGGTGGATTTTTCACCACAACCTCCTGATCATCATAAGCAAGTCAACACTAGATACAGTATTTATAGAGAGGGAAAAAAACTCCATAGAAAGATAGTGGAAGAGACTCCAGTATGACATGGGCACAAGTTCAGTTCAGTGAAGAAAGGCCCAGTTTGTGCTGAAAGAATGTTTTGAGGGAAAGCTTTTGGAATATACAATCACAAAGCAGGTAGAGAAATGACTGCTTTATTTACATGAATTCAGAGATGATAAAATAGTGTTAGCAATATGCAGTTCTTGAGTTCCTGGATTTGGCACTTAACTTCTATACTGTTTTTTTCAAATCTCAGCAGATTGTTTTCAGAAATTTAATCCATTACGCTTTATGTTTTTCATACTATGAATGTGTAGTACCACATATACACACGCACATATATGTGTATATATATATATATGTTGCAGCTGCTTATTTTCAGCTGTTTTCGGGATCTTCTTTATATTATTTCATCTTCTGAGGTTTTTAATGTCCTTTGAAATATGGCAGTTTAGAAATAGTTACAATAGACAACTGGCTGCATAGAATGTTTTTCTACCTATTACTGTTTTTCTTCCTACTACTTTATATTGAAAATACAGTTTGTTGCTTAGTTCCAGCTTAAAGTTCTTTAAAATGGAGCAGTCAGGGAATACACAGAAGTTTCTGGCAGTGAGCTCTTCCCATGTGCAGTCAGTAAAAGAAAAAAAAAAAAAAAGTCTGCATATTTAACATAATTTAACAACTCTACAGCCTGAGCAATTATCCTAATAGCAGGGAACCAGGGCCTACTGGTAAGTTTTATCCTCCCTTTGTCAGACTTGTTTCTTTGATATTAGTATCTAAATGCACACCGCAGGGCGAAACTAGGCTTTATTAAAGGAGGGTCAGCATTCTGTTAATCTAATTTAAAAGCATTAAGGGGAGTAGAGGAGCATTAATTGATTTGTTGGGAGGGTTCTGACTCCAGCCAACATGTTCTTGCTGTTTACATTCTCTCTTCATTTAGATGATATTGGAAAAAATATACTTGAGCAGTGCTACAAAGTACATAACATTTTTTCTTCAATTTAAAAGATTTTCTATAGCATATGTTGATACATATAAAGTGAAGTAATTTAAAACATAACTTTCAGTAATTGGCAGACTGCTTGCAGAAAGAAGAGTTACATTCTACATAAAAGTACTGTGACCATTATAATTGAAACAAGTGAGAAAATATTCTTGGAGTTGCCTGGATATTTTTGGATAATAATTAAAATAATCACAAACTTCAAATTGTTGACAGCTTCTACATTTGCCAGTGAAGTTTTTGCAGTTCCAATTCTAAAGTATGTTTGGAGGACATGATCTTTTGCTTCATAATTTGTTTTTCCCCATGAGTCCTATCTCCTCTCACCCTTTTCTTCTACATGAAATTTAAAAAGCTGAATGAACAAAGGGAAATGTAGTAACAATTTGGAGAGGAAAAAAAAAAGTCTGGAATTAGTTCTCTGTGCATAAAAAGCATGGACACTCATTTTTTATGGATTCATACCAAAGATTGATGAAGCTGGCATTTAAGAAGGTGCAGTCTCTGATTGAAAGTGTGATTGAAGTTTTCCCATAGTGGGAATTTTTACTGGATGCTCTTCTGTGTGGATTCTCTCCACGTGAGCCTTTTCTTCAGTGGGGACAATAATAAATGTCTAACAATGTCTATTTTGACAAGGCTTGTAGGAGTTATTCTCTCCAACAAATCTACTCCTCTGTCATATTTGGTGACTGTGGCCAGTGAATGAAAACTTGCTGGAGGGAACACAAGCATGCATATTCATATGTGATAGTAATATATTTTGTTGGGAGAGAAGTGAAATACCCAAATATTTCCAAAATATAAATTAAAAAAAAAAAGAAGAAATACACTTTAAAAATCCATGAAGAAAAATTTATCCTTGTAATTTTTAATTGTATTTTCAGTTTCTTTGAGCCAAGATCATAATAAATTATCTTCTGAAACTTCTAATCAAGAGTTTTCAAATGCATAAGGTGTTTTACAAAGTGCAAGCAGTAAAAAAAAAAAAAAGCAAGATGATTTCACACATATATCAGTTCTATATACTGGAAGACTTGATTAAGCTCTTGATTAAAATTATATCAATTGTCTGAAATTAATAGAATGAGTGAATTCACATTTTTTACACAATGCAGCTTGTATAAGGGCGGCAATTTGAGCCTACAGAGAATATGACTTAGATTCAGCCTTCCATTACATATCAAGAACATATTCAGACAGAATTCTAGAGGTTTTTGACAGAAATTCTTAAGGAGTGAAATAATCCTGAAAGAACTAGGACCCTTCCAGGGAAGGTGCCAGGTCTGTTAAGATGAGAGTCAGTCGTCTGTGCTAAAGTTAATGGAACAGTTGTGCTCCTATAAAGCCCCCTCATCTACATGTTCCAGTGGGTCTCCAAATCTCTGTGGTACCTAAACTTTTATATAGGTGTGGCTATAGTGGAGGAGCCCACACCCACAAGGACTAAGAAAGTACAGATTTACCTCTGTCACTTTAGGGGCGTGACATACTGGCAAGAATTTTCCTGGTGCTTGAAGCTGACTTTGTGGAGTTTTCTATTCCACATATTCCTGGCCAAAGCAATGAAGGATACACAGAACGATGCATTTGTGAGATATAAGCACAGACACAGTAATTCCCTCTGTCCTGGCTATAGCAAAAGCACCCATCTTTTATAAAGCTTTGCAGCAGTCATAGAGCTTAAGAACTCAAATCTCATGCATCGACTGTAGGCACTGCCCCTCTCAGGGAGTCTGTGGAGCTGCTGCTGCTCTTCAGGTGACTCGAGGAGGAGTGGAGAGAGGGTTAGCAGATGTTTGTCTGGAAACCACAAACAGTATAGGGAAGGTCAGATCCCACAGTTTTTCTGTCCCAGCAGTATCTAGGCAGCTACTTTTTGCCCTGTGCACTGTGCCATACTCACTGGCACAATGGTCCATCTTTTCTTGAGAGCAAAGTGAGGGTATTTACCAAGATCACTTTGAGTCTCTGGAGTTAGTGCATCTCCTCGTCTTGTGGCTGCTCTGGGCCTCAGCTGCTTGAAGTCATCTCCCACCACATGGGATAAAGAGAAAGCCCAACTAGAAGTCTGCCCCTTCCTGAAAGACATTCACCTGTCCCTCTTATTGTGAGGTAGGAAGAAGCTACTTTACTTCTTTCTCTACCCTGCCTTGCAGAATCACTTGGTTTGGAATCCTGATTGCTTCAATTGGTTTCAATAATAGCTGTAATTAAATATTGAAAATCTAAGCTGGAAAGAAGACATTTTGGGAATAAATATGATGATCTACTCTGGTAGATATCTCTTGAGAAAGTGAAGTTATTCACCTGCAATTCATACTCTACAGAGATCAAATCTAATTTAATTAACAGTTTCTCAATTCTTCTCATGTAAAATAGTTCTGGAAATATCTGTCTTTTTTATCATCTTGTTTCTGAGCGGTTTGGGAAAAAAATAAAATATAACTTAATGAATGCTAAAACACAGGATCTGCAAACACCTGCTTCAAGTATTTCAGCTTTTCAACTTCAACCAGGTCAGTTTTTATTTAAATTCTGTATTTTTTATGTCTGCCTTAATATACAGCAGCATTTGCTTTTCATGTTTATATAATGAGAATGTCACTGCCAAATAAACTGGTTAAAAAAAAAACCGTACTTTTCGATTTTGCAACCTTGAAATTGTTTTCATTTCTGTTTTCTTAAATTGTTTGCATATTTAAAAGAGGGCAAAACTCACAGCTGACGACTTGCTTTCCTGCAGGAAGAAGCAGAGGACAGAGATTGTCACGCTAAAGTCATTTCAAAGTATCTGAAGGTTCAGGCTAAGACACTTGGAATGGGAATACCCCAGTTAAGAACTGCATTTGAAGTAGTTCCATCTTTTGTACAGGCCTTTTATTACATTATTCTACATGAAATCTGGGAAAACCAGAAGAGATCACTTAAAAAGGCAAAAATCCTTCTCCACGCCCCCCCCCCCAAAAAAAGAAACAAACAACAAACCAGTGTATTTTGAAGATCCTTGCACACTTTTTTTTCTTTTTTTCTCTAGAAGCCACACTTCTTCAATAATTCAGGAAAAGCAAGAACCAGCAGATCTTACAGCATATTTGATGTGCCAGCAAACAGGCTGGAGATTGTTTCATTTCAATTAGCCCCTTTGTTGCAAACAAAAGACTGACAAACACACAGAGAGGGACAGGCATATGGCACTTTTACTTTCCACTTTGCTTTTTATTTGATGATAGTTCTCTTATCACAGCCTCTCACCGATTCCCCTGCCTCATGCCCGCTTCCTCCTTTGCCTTACTTTATCTACCATTGTTCCTCTTGTATCGTCTTACTTGGGATCAAGTGATTCTCTCCAGCACAAAAATAAGAAGACGTATTCTTTTTCAGCCTCTTCTGATCTCCCAGGCTAATTGGCTCAGGTGTAAACCAAGCCAGCAGGGCTGTGACTTTGATGTGACACTTTAGAGCAGCGCACCTGGTAACATCCCTGTTTGTGTGTCAAATACCAGCCGGCCTTGCCTGCTGCTCAAACCCAGCTAATAAAAACGCTAGTAATCACGTTGTATTACAAGGCTCAAATTCATGCTGTTACTTTATTGCAAGGTTGTCATTAATTTTGCAGGGTGAACCTGGAATCCAATCCGACCTGCTTTTAATGAGTGTGGGTCTGTGTGGAACTGTGTAAGTGAGTGACAGAAAGGTGACTGCCAGCTGTTTCTTCTTTACATATGGTGTTACCCTTTGCTTTGATGAATAATGCTGTTTCACTTTAAAAAGAAACTCATTTTGTAAGGATGCAGAAGAGGGGCCTTCCTACCTCCCTTGTCCCCATAGTTTGCTTGTAAAGTATACACGATTAGGGAAAGGTCAGTCAACAGTAAGTAATATATTATTGTTTCTCTATTTGGACTCATTGTTTAACAGTTGTCTTAATGTTATAGCTTGCAGTGGTATTTGGTAGAATTACAAACCTGAGTGAAGCCTAGGGAAATTTTTTAAAATGGGCAAAAGAATGTAACATCTAAAACTAATCTATCAGTTTCTTCTGAATGACAAAGACTCTCTTTAACTGCAGTCTGGTACCAATGCAGTTATTCTTGCATATAATAGTTATAAAACTATGCATATATATGTGCATATGCACCTTTGTATTTAAAATAGTAAGTATTTGTTTCTTATTATGGGGAAAATATTAAATCTTCCCAAACTGTGCAACTATAACAATACATTCCTGAAGCATTTAACAAAGATGTTATCAACAATTAATTTATGGTCTGATCAGCCAGGAACCACTAGAATCTGTAGTGGTAAGATAAGAATGCAGGATAACAGTAAGATCCTACTTTTAGTTATAAAAAAATTTCATCAAATTATTTTTGATCATTGCTGTTAATCCTTTTGGTCATAATGGAAAAATATTTTTGAATGCTGAGAGATTGAGATACGTAGTACAGAAGCTAAACCGTATGAGAACTTGGAACGAGGTAGCTCCTAACTAATTAACAAAACAGATTAATGGTATTTTTGAAATTTAATTAAAATATAAATAATTTTTGGAGATACTGGGTAAAAATCTAAAATCTCCAAATTGAAAATTAAAATGAAAAAAACATTGAAGGCGGAGAAAAGATGTGCTAAATGTTTCTTTTAGTTCCTTTTTTTTCTTTCATGGAGAACATAAGTTTTGAACTTTCAGTTTTAAAGCATGACCAGGAGTCCTTAGAAGAATGCTGGAAATTACCAGCTCAAACTGAGCTCTTCAGTGTCACAAAGTGAGCCATTTAGTGCTCTATCTGCACTGCAGGCATTGTTGTCTTCAAAAACTAATACAAACCTGTCAGATCTTTCCAAAACAGAGGTGCTTTGTGCTGCCATAAGTAAGTTAAAATTCATTGCGCTTATAGACAAGAACTGTAAATTCATAATGGCTAAGACATACGTTTTTTTAAATATGAAAATAACAGTGGTTCACATAAAGAGGTTTTTTGCTAAAATTTCTCCAAATTTTGCAAACAGTAATTTGCTGTTAGGTTCAGTTGTATCTAATATTTTCTTGAATTGTCTACGCAAAAGGACATTAAGGGTACATATGGCAAAGCAAACTGGAAAAACCACTCAGATAGTACCTGTAAAACCAGAGAGAAGATGAAGTAAAATAATTTTACACAACCTTTACATCTTCAGTAAACTCATGGTGATGTAAGAAGTGCAAAAGAAAAGCAATCCATCTAATTAAAAGTGTATAGAAATATATAACTAGCAAAAAGAAGTAACTTGAAACACACCCAACAACAAGACAAAAACAGCTTAGCACAGCTTTGAAATGTATGCTTAGAGGCCTTTGTTGCCTGTTCATTTCAAGTGACTTGATCTGCAATGTTACATCCTTTTCTGACCACTTCGTTATTATAAATAGAATGAGGAGTTGGAGGTAAGCTCAAAGGAATACGGAGAAAAATATTAATTGATTGATAGAAGTGACTGCTTTACATGTCAGAAGCTTCATGTCGCTAGGGCAATAGAGGTATCTAGGGTTTTGTATTACCTTCCTTTATTGACTTCAGCGAGAACATTGACTCTCACACACATGGCCATGGACTGGTGTCAGGCAAAGATCAGAAGATCAAAGTCACAATTGGGGATAATTCTGAGGAATGGAGAGCAAAACATTAAATATTACCTTAGACAGTTAGCTAAATTTGCCTATAAGAAAAATATTTCTTTGCTGTTTGACTTTCATCTTGGTGAAAGCTTCTTCATCTATACTTTTAAACCTGCACAGAAAAACCCAGTGATGAAGAAACAAAGGAAGGACACGATTTCTGTCCCACTTTCCTGACTCTGGAGAGATCTGGGACTGTTGAAATCACTGCATTCAGTGATACTGTTCTTCTTATCTTTCTAAAGGATGTTTCCAAGAAGAGTGTGACAAACTTTTAACATGGTTGCAAATATATATGCATTTATTGAAGTAAATTTGAAAAAAAGTTTGGAGAGCAAATTGGTTTTAGTAATAGCTATTCTCCTCCTCCAACAAATGTCCAGCCCTACCCATTCTTTAAAAGCATGCTTTACTATATTATTTGCATTAATCTGTCCTTTATTTGCTTGTTTGTTTTAATGAAAAACTTGCCTCACTGCTTTCTTTGGAGTAAGCATCAGAAAAAAAAGGAGCCAGCCCTGTCTAGTTTTTCTGGTTAACTGAAATCTGCAAGATGAAACTCAATTCCCTAGAACAGAAACTCCCTATGTAATTCAGAAATGTAAGTTTGTGTAAGATTTTCTGTTCTCTTTTGCTTTTCTTGCTTGTTTTGTTTTCCTTCTTTTCCTAAGGGTAAGAAACTTTATTTTGGTCTACCTCCCACCATTGACCTTGTAACATATCATCATATTTTCTCCTCTGTTTGATTTTCATCACTTCCACTTATCTATTTTCATCACTTTCTCTTATCTATTTTACAAAATATATGCACAACCCTTTTACCCTTAAGGCTAACCCGACAGTGGTCTATCCAGTCTCCACAGAGATTGTTTGGTTTTGATTTCTTGGCTCTGAATGCCAGCCAGAACAGTACAGTTAGATCAGTGACATCTACAGATGTTGAAGTAACCACAGAAAAATTTTGCTGCTCTTCTGTGATGAAAAGTCTTTCTGCAGATTTTATTTCCAATTTTTGTAACTCTCATTTAGATGATTGGATCAAGTTCAATCCTGGGAAGGGAGGGAGGGAAACGCCGCTTCTTTCCTTTGAGAGCAAATGAATATGTTGGGGCAGAAAGGTTTGGACACCTCAGGGTGTGGTGGAAAAAACCATGAATCTGGGAGCATGTAGCTCCGGCAGAGAGACTGGGAGACCACAGGAAAGAGCAAGGATCAAACAAACAGGCTTCTAAAGGGATGAAAATAATGTAATGGGGCTAGAGGGAATGAAAGCAGAGCTTGCTGCCACTCACCTCTGAACTGCTTGCCTAGGAGAAAGACACAAAGAACAGGCAGAGAGCTGGTTGTAGAAACCATTTTCACTTCCATTCTCTTTTCCCTTGCCCTTCTTTGCTTTGAATTCACATAAAGAATGCTCCTTGCAATTATTATGAAGATTATTATTAAGAGTGTCACTAATAGAAGCATCAGAAGCCTTTTGGTCTCTTTTGAGAACTTCTTTTCAGAGATTATGAAGATCCACCTCAAGATTTCAGTCCATATAAAGTCCTGCCACAGGAGCGTATCAGGCTATGTCAGATGGCAGACAAAAAAGAGTATCCTACCCTGGCTCAGTATTCAGATCTCTTTCTCTTAAAAACATCGTTACATTTTTATCTGTTTTGTCTTGTGCATATCTTGAATATTCAGATGAATTCTGTTCTGTCTCACAAAATTTATGAAGACTCTTAAGAAATAAAGGAAAAAAAAGAGGGAGGTGACCTTACATTAGGGCAAGCAGAGTAGCTGCTGTTGGAGTGCCTGCTAAATTGCTTCTGACTTGAGTGTAACCACAGTGTGTTCTACATGCATTAGTATGTCTTTTGAGAAAAAACAGATTGTTATAGTCAATTTATTACCTACTCCATTCCCATTTATATGGCCTAATGACCAGTCTGGCTGTGCTTGGTATTTTTTTTAAGAACAGTGTGAGATTTTGTAATAGAAAAGTTCTTTCTCTTAGTTTTAGAACCATCTTCTGGGGTCTTTGAACTCTCTGAAGGTTGTAACAAGTATACACAATGTTTAACCAATCCATTGTGTATTATTTTCTTATTATTTTCATTTTCAGGGCGTAATTCTTCCTCTGAAAATATAAATCTCATTATATTTTTATAACTTATTTATAATTAGTGCATTGAATAAAGATCATGATGTTTCCTTACAGAATAAAATGTGATTAGAAAACAAATTTCTTTTTGGTATTTTTTTATATTACTGTCATTCTTGTATAGCCTGCCATGCATACTAACTCCCAAGCTTTAGTACTTGATGCTCAGCTAATCTGTAACTTTACCTTACCTCCAGAACTTGAAGCAGTCTTTAATTTTATATTCCTTGCATTTCCTGTTTTCCATAATATGTGGAAATTCACACCATCCCTTTGAAAAATAAATTTCTTAGCAACTGCTTAAACCAAATAGTGAGCTGGATAAAGCTGTGACACAGTACTGATTTTGCCAGAGAACCTAAGACATTTCCCAGATCCATTTCTTTCCCTTTGGTATCTTCTGTATTTTGGGGGCTTATGATTTCTTATTTTAATTTTACATTCTTCTACTGTGTCTCAGTGACTCATCTTGTTCTTTGGATTAGTTTTCTGTGTGTCTTATTTTTCTGAGGATATTTGTTCTGTTTTGTTTCTTCTTTACATTTAAGAAGTCAGTTTGTATTTCTTGCTTCAAGAAAGTCCTTAATATTATCCATTTCCTTCTCTACCCTAAAGCTACCTACAACAGATCATGGAACATTTGTTCCCATCTGCTTTCCAAAGTAGCTTTTTATTTTTGGTTCTATTTGTAGAAATGAATCAAAGGTTTATAGTCATATTAAAACTTCCAGGTGTGAGAGTATTTTTCTTTGTTTTTCATGATTGTTCCTTCCATTTTCTAAGAATCCTCTGCTTGTATCCAATCACTTCACATCTTTAATTTAAACCAGAAACCTGCTGCTACTCTCTTGATTTTGGTTAGATTTTTTTATTGTGCTAATTCCTCTAAGTAGACTTAATTTTATTAAATTGCATCTCTTTAGACATTAATTTAGCTAAGTTTCTCTTTTTTTCTGTAGTATATATTTTTTCCACTCTGCTAGCTGGCTGTAGATGGCTCTGTATCCCTTACAAGATGTAAGTATAGTCTCTGCTTTCAGAATTATTTAGGTTAGATTTTTTTTTAGTGAAGCTAAAATTTTTCAATAAAAGGTACTCTTGTTAAAAAACACTGTTACTTCTTGTAAATCAACCAAAGGTGTTTCATGATGTCCTTTCCTGGGCACTCATTGTCTTTTGTCAATGTTACACCCTTACTGGAATTTTCATTCCGTGTCTGTTTTCATTTTCAGCACATTTCTTTTTTCCTTCTGCTTTTTCTGAAGGTTAAATACTGCTATTCCTGTACTGAAGATTATTGCCTTGAAATTCACAATGCTCTCTTTACTTTTCTTCCGGTTCAGGCATAATACATCTGAAGAAACATCATGAAGTTCTTTAACCTCAAATTCTGCTACACCCTTACTTTCATACATGATGAGGTTGATCATATAGCTGTAGGTGAATGCTGTCTTCATATTATAGTAAAGTACCATAATTTTTGATGTTTTCTGATCCCATTCACCTGCATGCATTTTGTTGACTAATTTTGATGCTGCTGAACTTAGAGCTATGATCTTGAGCCACTCAAACTAAAATTAATCTTTTCTTAACCTAATACAATTAATTAGGAATGCATTAACATTAGAGTAGGTTTCCATAATGTATTTTATTCATTAAGGTTAATTTTAATTTTCTAGTTCATTTTTCCTGATCACTTTAACAGATTAACTTGTTCCAAATATTTGAGTTCAGAGATCATTGTGAGGATAAACCTGAAATAACTTTGTGGTATGGTGCTTCTCTCCTTCCAGATCATTAGAATACAAATGAGCAATGCTGATCTTTCGGCAGGACACTGAGGCATCTTGATTTCACTCTTTTCTCACTTGAAATTTACTGCCCTTCTTCCCATCGGTGGTGCCACTCGTGCAATATTGTCTTTAGCAAGAGGAGTTTTCCCAAAGACTTTGTGAAGGTTCTTACATACTCCTTTAGGCAGTTCTTTTTCCACTACTTTGTCAATACTTTCAAGCAACCTTAATGCATTTTTGTACCCTTACTTGTACCTCTCCTCATACACACGTGTTCTGTATTAAGTCCTTCCTTACTTTGCTCGGTTACCTCCTAACCCTGGTTTCATGCAATTACCTTCACAAATAGACCATTTCAACTCTCTTTATGCAGGACTCCTCTTTTGTTTTCACCTGGCCTTCTCTGACCTGATTTCTTTGAGGTCAAGAACCGTTCTGAAATCCCATTAATCCTAGCCAAGATTACACCACATCTGGCTATCAGTATTGGGCTGGCTGCTGTCTTCAAATATTGCATGATCGGCTGTTTCTGTAAAGCACCACAGAAAATTAAGAAGTTTAGAAAAGCTAAAGAACAGATGGGCTAAGACTCAAACATTTGAAAATGTTCATGAATGTCAAACCTTTTCTCCCACTCTTATTTATATTCCTCTCCCCATAAAAACATTTAAATAGAGTGATTTTTGAAAACATGTCTCGAAGTAAAATATTGTAGAAATCAAGATTTTTGACAACTTACAAAATGCATTATGAATTCCTCGGAAATAAAATGTTTAAGGATAAATGTAAAGAGAATTAACAAAAAATCTTCAGGATTGTAAATATGTACTTTGAACATTCAGACAACTGCAACTTTGTCTTTTAGTGAGGTCATAAAGCTGTTAAAAGACATGGGAGATTACTTTCCTTTCTTTTTCTATTTCCTTCAAGGGCCCTGCACTGAAGGGAAAGAGGAAGAAAATTTTTCAGACAGAAAAGTTCTTATTGTTTCTAGTGGTAGTAAACCATTTTGCTTTGCAATATCAGGAACAGTAATTTTATCCTGAATATATTTCAAATAACTGAGATAAAAAAGGCATTATGTTTCAGAATCTTTCACCAATAGGAAAAATGTTTTAAATCTGCTTACAATATCAAGGTGATATTTACCACAACCGATTTTTTTTTTTTTTTTTTTTGAGACCTTAGCATTACATGAGCTCAAATGGATCAGCTCAGTTGTTCATTAGCATCACTAGCTCCCATTCAATAATGTCTGGGAGAAACACTGAAGAAGAAAGTAGAAGAGGACAAAGTGTGAAGTAACTTGCTCATTTTTATTTCCAGCTTTCAGAGGAAAGCTGAGCTACTGCATTTAATAGCACTTGAGGAACCTCCTTTCCCATGAGGCTGTCTAACTGCATTTCAACTCACACAGACCTTTGAAATGTAAAGTATCTTGTGGCAGTAAGCTTCAGGTTTGTATGGGAGAGGTGAGGTTTTTTCTTAATTTTATATATATCCTCGCAAGATACACTTGGAAGAAATGAATGAGATATTGTTTCTGATGGAGAGACTTTTACTTCCACCAAGAAAGACAAAAATAAACTTATCTTCAAAAGTTAAAAAGGTAATTCATGTTTTAGAAACCTGGGAGGAGAATATTGATATCACATAGACCAGGAAGTTGAGGACAAAAAACTACATCTTGATTCCTTTGATTCTTCCTTTTTGTTTCGTCACTGAAAAAACGGTGATAAAATCTAATTATTTTTTGAACTTTTACCATTTTTTGCACTATGGTTGGGACAATTTCTTTTTCCTGGATTCTTATTATTGCATCTGGGGAGAAAACAATCATCTCTTTTCTGCCTTGGCTTGTTTATCTTTATGAAAGTGTCATGCTCAACAGAACAGTTACCTGACCAGCCTGCTTATAATTTCTTTCTCATCTGGCCTGACTCTAGTTTTAGCATAGAAGTCTTAGGATCTGTGGGTGTGATATGTTTGGAGAACACTTTGTGTGTTCCTTTCCATAAACACTCCCCATAAGCAGTAGAAGTTATAGTTTGCAGAAACACCTACCTATCTTTTTTGCTGAAACAGGCATATTTCACAGAGGCTTATTTCTTAATCCAATGGGGGCACAAATTTGTTTTTTTTCCTATCCGGTCTCTGACCTTTGACTTGCCTGTCATGCATAATCCATCCTGATGAGGAATCTCCCACTGAATTACTTTTCTACTTCAATGAAATGCAAAAGAGTTTTTATTCTGCAACAGGAAATAATGTCAGATCTGAATTAAAAAATAAACATGGTCCATGCATTGTTTTTAAAAAAATAGGTCCTTAGATAAATGGCATATGACATATATCATATGATATATGATATGACGGCAACAAGAAACTGCTAACTTAATGAGATTTTCTACATTTTTTTTTAAGAGAAAACAACAGTGAAGTGTCTTTCTTCAGTCCCCAGATGAGAAGGAAGTTGTGAAAAGATCTGACAGGGAACATTTACCATAGAAAGTGCCCATGGCTTGTACATACTGGTAAGAAGGGCAGGTCAAATCAGTGACATGAGAAATTGAAGGGGCCTTGACTCTGAGTGACAACAGAGGGATGGAGTTAACAACTGGTACAGATAACTGTCTGATATGCACTGACCATTATACTTCACAGAATGTGAAAGTTGGTCAGATGGACAAAAAACATGAATCCAAAGTGTGGCGCATATACCAAGCCTTCCGGTTAGGAACTTTTTCCTTGTCTCTTCAGCTGTACATAGGAAAACTCCAGGGTCACGTGTCCCAGTCTCCCTGCTTCTGATCTTCAGAAGGAGTGTACTCCAGGTCACCTTAGTTCTTTTCCAGAGTTCATGTAAAAGGTACCTTTGCTAACCTGCTACCAATAAGTACAGTCAGCTTACCCTTGACTCCTCACATGTAGCAAAATGTGAATTGTAGAGGAGTCAAAAACAAGACTTGCAGAGGCAGAGGGAATCCTGCATTATTCTATGTCATCTTTTGGTTCAGCTATATGGTGTCCTTCATGACTCACTGAAAACTCTAGTACCATATCGGAGGTAGGAAACATAATTTGATGGTTTGCTATTACAAAGAAGTTTGTGAAATTATAATTCACAAGAGTACTCTGGAGAATGTTAATCTGTCTTTGTCTCATCACCTCAGCTTTAGACCAAATAACCTACAGCTGGCATGAAAAACTATTGGCATAAATTACCTCTGACTGAAGCAAAAAAAGTAATGAGTAGTACTATTTTGTGACTTGAGGCTCCCTGAGACAGAATAGAGATAAGGGGAGTTGAGTCATGTACATTTTGAAAGACTAAGAGTGTATTGATAGCAGGAAAAATAATTGCCTGGTCAAGTGAATATATTCCCAGAATTGAATAAAGAATTGGAAAAAAATACAGTTGATGACAAAAACAAGGAACCTGTGAACTCTTCATTCTTGTGAAATGATGCTGACCATCCAGAAGCTGAGTTCACCAGAACTTCAGAAGCAGAATTACCTCTCAGTTCTCAAGACTGAACAGCAAGCTGCCAATATCTTGTTACCAGAGTTGTGGCTGTCTCCAATAAGTTTTTAGAAGACTGTTTTACTTGTCATCTGATTAGTTACCTGCTATCTAGACTTAACACTATGTCAACAGATTTGTTGTCTCTGAGTGGTAGCAAAAGTCAAGCAAACTGAGATGGATTAGACTTTTACAACCTTCCAATCCAAATGAGTAAATGCCCATTGTCTTTGCCAGGCAATGGCATCACATTATTTCCAAACATCCTAGCTTTAGTCTCAGAAGAGACTAAAAGACAGAGCAATAAACCCCATATACTTCTCCAGCTATCAAGAACATTACAGCTACTTAAGCCACATCAGGATGCTAGCAGTTAGAATGCTGGCCAGTGTCAGTCAGAAAAATGCCTGAGCCCAAAGCCAAGAGCAAATTATGATTTCCAGCTCAAAATTCTCTGGTTGATAGGCTGAAATACTTTGTCTTGCAGTGTTGC
Source organism: Pseudopodoces humilis (assembly GCF_049639895.1). Classification (NCBI taxonomy): domain Eukaryota; kingdom Metazoa; phylum Chordata; class Aves; order Passeriformes; family Paridae; genus Pseudopodoces; species Pseudopodoces humilis. The sequence goes on along the minus strand of NC_142200.1, from coordinate 62,921,348 downwards.
AGAGAATTTCTGGTATTACAGTATTTTTGTCCCATAAAGCTTTAAATATAATCTTTCTTTTCAGCAGAAAACATGTTCAAAATTTGAAAAGAGAATGTGCTGAAGGAAAGCATTCACCAGCCTGAGAAAAAAAGCCAATTTGGCTTTTCCACCAGCTGTTGCCTTCATTCAATTTGTCAGGCCTTTACTGTCACTGGTGCTCACTGCCCTCTTGACTGTATGAACAAGCACAGTAACACACCTAAGCCATGGTGCCCAGTGCTGCAAACCCTGAGCCATTGCCAAGTGACAGCACCAGAACTTGTGTGGCCACATCATCAGGGCAGGGAAGTGGATCCAGTCTGGCAGTGCACCTGTTCTCTCTCCAGTACCTGAGCCTACTTATCTTTTCTTCCTTTATCTCTGTTAACAGAGAAACCTTGGTCATACTCTTATGCTTCTCAATTTCCTCATGCTTAATCTGACAACTCCTCGAGTCTCTGTCTTACTAAAACAATTTTGAAATTTTATTTATGCTTTTAAATAGTTGTCTTTATGATTTAGCATCCTATATTTCTTGCTAGTAGTATCATGCTGGTGTTTGTTTGCTGGTCTTCTACTCTTGGTGCATAATTACATATATGTTTCATGAAAACTTCTGCAGGTTCTAGAAATACCTTGTTCACAAAATCTGGTAATCTGGTGGGTTGATTTTTCCTGTCTTTACTATAGGCGCTGTTGTAATCGACTGGGATTGTAGTAATGGCATCTGCATCACAGAAATTATTTGGACAGGTGCAATGTACCAATTAAAACATAAACAAACACAAAATGCTTAGATTCACTCCAGCAGTTTAATTTTTTTCCTCAATCCTAAAGTCAATTTACAATTAATTTAATACTAAAACGGAAATGACAGCTGATCTAATTGTTTATATGGTACAAGTTTAGAAAGACATTAGACTACCATTCTGGAGAACTGTTGCACATAATTGCTCAGGTGTTCAGAACACACTTCATTCCCCCTGCTGTGCAAGGACTTCTGTTCCTGGGTTTTCTTTCAATGGTTCATCCAGAAGTGGGATTAAAAAGAGAAACCTAATGATAATGAATTGAATTGTTCACATCTAAAGGGGGCTGATTGGCAGGATGCCGGAAACAAAGAGATCCCTGACGATGGTTAAAAAACCAAAAGTAATTGGATTACACAAAGAAAATAAGATAAACATTCATTAAAATTACAGTAACAGACTGTGATTAATGAGCATATACAAGTGCAAGCAGCGCATATTCTTTAGGCCCTGCAAGGCCTACATCCAGTGGTATAATTAATAATTTTTAATTGTTTAGTAAGTAATTGTTATGTTCTTCCCAGTTCAAAAGATGTGAACTTGTTTTCCCTAACCTGATTTTATCTGTGATTACTATGGAGTCATCAAAGGTATTGTAATTGGTAATAAAGTTCAACTTGCCCTCTTTTTTCCTATGAAAATTAAGCTTGTGTGGTTCTGCTTAGGAAAATAATCACAGAACTTGAAAGGACACACCATGCAAGTGCATCCATTCTTCCTTACATGGTAAATTTCCACATTTGAAGGTCAGAATGTTTAAAGGTGATTAAAACAAACCTTTGAACATTAGTAGGAAACTTTATTTCTTGTGGTTACACATATGCATGCTCAGCAAAATCTGGTTTTGAGTCCAAATCCTCTGATGGACTGGAGATAATATCAACCAGAAGTATGTATTTGAGTTTTGTTTAAGGACTAAGATGACATGTTGTAGTATTTTGGAAGCCTTCAAAATGCTTTGATAGCAATTGTAACTGTAGATCCAGGCCTAAGCCATAAAACTGCATGGGAGAATCAAGCCGACAACTTTTCCAGTCCTTTGGCTCCAAGATCCTTCACAAAATTTTTCAAGAGCTCCCAGCTGAACGCAAGAGAGCAGGTGGTGCCTATATATCTACCACACTCAGAAGCAGTGACCATTTTAAGGGTCTTAAGCTCAGCATCTTCCTTCCTGAATGACTGCCTAGCAGGCTGCCTACCAGATGTCATAGTGCTGTTCCAGCTCAGGAAAACCCCGCAGGCTTTTGGAAGTACCTCTGAATAAATAAGAGGTACAGGAGGGGAAGAGGAGTGAGTTTGGGGAATCTAACAAAAATGGTGCTAGCAAATTTGGAGTCCTGCAGGAGAAGCTCTGGGGAGGAGTATATCCATCCCATGGGGTTCTTGGGAAACTTGCTGAAGGTACTAGGTCATGCTGGTTACTGCTGCCCTCCCCATGGACCATGGTGATCTCCCTCAGTCACTGCACCAAAAGATGACCAAGTCTTCTGGGTGCTGGCAGCCAGAACTGTGTTTCAATGGCTGTATTTTTTATACACATTAAAGCATTGGGAGTTTTGCAGATCGCCTTTTCAAAAACTCCATCCGCCTCTGACCAAAATCAGTGAGGAGCATCAAACTGTTATCAGTCAACAGCATCAAAATTATTGTTCCTTAATGCTGCCTTTCAGAGGTGTTTTCACCCCCTTTGCCAGTGCAGGCAAGGTACTGATATTTTTACGCAGCAGGTATGGCTGATCCCAGGATCTGCCACAACTCTTCATTATCAAACAGCTCATCTGATTTCCAGACCCAGGAAGAAGATCTCTAACACTTTTTTTTTTTTCAGTAAGCATTTGCCTTAAGAGATGGTTGTATGTGGCATCAATGGCACCTGCTCAGACTTGCATTTGTTCAGTGCTCTCAGAGTAAGGTCTTAATTTCAGTGCTTGTGGTAGCACAAAATTACTAATAAGATAGGCAAATTATGTATTGTCCTTAAAAAACAAAAAAACAAAAAAACAAAGCCATGAAACTGTGTAAACACTTCTAAAACTTAGTCACTTTAAAATGCTTTCACTTCTACAGAAGTGACTAAATGTCCTTTCATTTCTACAGAGAATTTTTAACATAATTGAAAACTCTAGCTTTTGGACACAAATTTTGTAATGAAGAGACTGATGTCCATCTCCCTTCTCTCTTTAACTCAAAGTGGCAAATATAAAGCACAGATATTTCAATACCTTTTATATTATAGTCAGGAGGAATAAGAATAGCCTTGTGAAGCTGGGAGAAGAAATATACATCTTGAAGGGTTTGAAAGTCAAAAGCATATCTCTAGGGTACAGGAGCTGAAGAATCAGCTCAGGTTTTAGATTGAAAAACACATACACCAAGGTGGTTGGTGGATTTTAGTAAAATTTTTCTTAATGTCTTGAATTTGGAAAGATGCATGTAGATTTTTTTTTATGTGTTTTTTTACATCTTTGTGTTTGTGCTAGCAGATGTAAAGCTTACATTCCTGTCCTGTGCACTGGAGTACCAGGTGACAACATAGGGTATTATAGTGTGTTAGAGACAGATTATTTTTTTTTTTATTTCCTTTATCATGGCAGAATCTCTCTCCGGAGATTCTGTCCTATGATGTTCTTTGTGGCACAGAGGCTCTTGCAGCTTCTCCTTGTTGTCTGGATGAGGAGAGAGAGAAAAAATGTGAGGAAGGTAAACATGGTTCAGTTTTCTCTCTACATGTGAAAAATTAGTGGTGTGCTAGAAAGTCTTTGATCAAGTGTTATAAATATCCACTACTTACAAACAGAAGGCTAGTCATGAAGAGTCGCCAGAGCTCTGTGGAAACACAAATTGTTGTTATTATTGAGAGTTTCCTCTTTTTTGATCTTGTTTTTGTAAGCTATAACCCAGGCGTTGACTCCTAATATCTTTACTGTTTCCAGTCAGTATTTTCCTTTCCAACCACAGCACACTTTGCATGATTCCTGATGTAGCCATAGTAATCCCACAGGGATACTAAGAACAAGCAGCTAACATTAGCACTTGAGTGGTTTCCCCAATAAGGTTAATTTTAATTAGCTAAATGGATCAAAGTCTTTTCAAAACCTCTTAAAATCTAGATAATATTTGCCCATTGTGGGTAAAGGTATTGTAATCTTAATCTTACTGCTTTAGGAAAAAAAGTTTAAAAAATAGTTAAAATATAATTTTAATTCATTTCATCAAGCCACACTCACAAAAAATTCCTCACAGAGGGATGGGATTGCTTATATTGTAAAATTAAAGGATGGACCCATCAGAAGACTTTTGAGAAAAAGCAGTTATTTCTAATACAGCAGACTGAGGAAATACCCAGATTCAGTTTCCATTATAAAGATTCTCTGTGTTTAGTAACTCTCTCTCTCTCTCTCTGCCTTACATGCCTCAGCAGTGCATGGGTTGTGGTTTGAAACCTTGTTGTGATAAGTTATAATTTAATAACTAAATTGAACAAATAATTTTAGGATTTTTTTTCACAGAATACCAGAATCATTGAGGTTGGAAAAAACCTCTGAGATCATCAAGTCCAACCATTAATCCAGCACTGACAAGTCTACCACTAACCATCTCCCTAAGTACCACATCTGTACATCTCTAAGATTCCTCCAGGGATGGTGACTCAAACACTGCTTCTGCGCCTTTAAGATTTTCTTCTGGAAGGACATCCAACATTTCTGGACTTCGTCCTTCAGGCCAGTCTCCCAAGGGATTCTGTTAACCAGTCTCCCCAACAGGCCAAAGTCTGCCCTCTGGAAGCCCAGGGTGGCTGTTCCTGTGACCCCTATTTGAGGGAATGCTCCTAGGGAGCCCTTATAGCTCCACACAGATCAATCAATCTCCCAGCTCAGGCTAATAGCAATGGGCTATAATGCCACTCTGAACATATGCACTAAACCCAATGCATTGTGGAGATTAACTGAGCAGTATTGCATGTAGTGACCATGGGGATGATTTATGGAAGAATTTACCCAGCTATTTTTCCAGATGCCCAGAGCTGAGTGCTTGGGAAAACAGCTGGTTGCCATGAAAACTGTATTTCTGACTGATTGATGGGCTTTTGGGGCCCTTGAAACTGGGGACCTGATCTCTGAGATACAGCCCTATCCTAAAGTGGTTTTAGGATGCTCAGTGTAAATTAGCTGCAATCAGACTGTGCAAACTGAGCACAATGAAATTTCTCCACTTCTATTGAATCTATGTGCTCCTTGGTGTTTCCCTGAGGGAAACTATTCAGGTGGTATTCTCCTGAATCACCAACTAAAATGTATTTTACACTGGAAAAAAATTCTGTCTTCCTCTGTGGGGTAGCTCCCTGTCTCATTAGGTCACACCACCAGAATGGGACCTACAGGGTCACACAGGGATACAGAAGAGGGCTGGTATTATATACCATAGTGCAGATTTACTAAATGGGTTTTCAGGCATCAGAAGAAATACTAAGATACCCTTATGATGTTAAAACTGAGGGGAAAATTGTGGCCATGAAATTGGGGGTTGAAAACCACCAGCGAATGCTTTTTGGCTTAAAACTGTTGCAGTCACACCTTGGCCTTTTAGGTAACTGAGATTTCCTGTGTTTTGCTATTGATAGCAGTTTTAATACTGCCAAAAAGAATGAATTACAAACCAACTAAAACTTGCTTTTCATTGTAAAGTTTTCTGTTTGTTTTTTTTATAAAAGATCCATCTCATTTAAAGTTTCTGTCTTAAAATAATCAACTGTTAGAAAAACTCCAGTGTCAATAGTGATTTATGTCCAGAAAGACCTAGAGTTTTAGTTTGTTCAATTTATCTCCTTATGCATTTTTTTGAAAACTAGGTCTAAATAACTGCATACTATCAAGATAAATGAGCTTAAAATTCTGTTATTTGGGTATCTTATGTCTACTCTGTATATAATTAAATGCAGTGAAAATGTGAAGTACAAAGCAGAGAGAATATAAGTTTTTTTTTCTGAAACTTACTATAGTAATTGGACTTTTATTATCTCTGTTTGCTTTATGCAGACACACCACAATGCTCTTCTTTCATACTGGTGACAGAGTGAAAATACTTTCTTTAACAGACATTTAAGGAAATTCTCTTTAAAACTATTTTTCGTGTGTAAAGCAGGAATAAAAATGGCATTTGCTAATCTTTCAGGTTTCATCTCTAAAGGATGAGCCACTCCCTCTGCTGGGGATATTTCTACAAACTGCTCTGCAAATGAAAATGATGTGAAGTTTTGTTAAGTGAAATGCTAGAAACACAGAAATTCTTCTAAAGTCATATAAAACCTTAGCTGTGTTATGGCATAAAACATTGCACAAGTATACGTGTCTTTTTACTCAAAAAACATACTTCATTCAAATTAAAAAAAAAAAAAAAGAAACAAATAAACAAAGGAACAGAGATACAAAAACATAAAGATTTCTTAGCCAACAGGTTTTAGGATTTTTTTTCATTTCACGTATTTATAATTAATTTGCATTCTGCCAAAGATAGTTTACTGATAATCCACCAGAGCTCCTTCTAGCTACAGGTAGGTTTAGTCTGGACAAGAGCTGTAGGACATGACCAGCAGGTTTTTTGTCTTCATCAATTAACACTCAAAATAATACCTGGAGGGTAACAATTCTCATGAAGCAAGTTCAGTTCATTACCAGTTTTTTTTCAGTTACTGGCCTTTTGGATGAAGCTGCAATGGATTCCAAAGAATGTCTCTGATGGGATGCCAAAAACTGTTTCAACACATATTCATACATATATTGGTTTCTCAGTCAGGCTGAAAAAAGTGTAAAAACTTTTGTATTTAAAAAAAAAAAGAGGCATATTTTAAAAGATACAGAAGCAAAGCATACAAGGTCAGGTTATCCGTCTTTTGTGTATCTCTGTTGCTTACTTGCAGTGGGAATAATGCATTTGCTTACATCAAGCAGGTCTGAAGGAGGCACAAATGTTTCACAGACAAGAAAACTCCTACAGGCTCTCTGAAATTTCTTAGCCAGATAGAGGAAGGACACCCAAATTTAGGGTACTGCTGAAGACAAGGTAGAAGATCTACATGGTAGCCGGGGTTTCTCTCAGGCTGCGTGTGTGAAGAGATCAAAGTGCATATGTATAGCTTCAGATTAGCCACAGAATTGCTGTTGTCAAGATAAAGAAAGTTTATAGGAAAAAACAAAAGGTGGAGAGATTTGTTCTGGAAAGATTAAATGGATATTGCATCTACCCCAATGTTTTTCTCCTGTCTCCAGAATGTTACTCTGATTTAGAACATTTTGTGTTTAAACAAACTCGATACTCTTTGTATTTTGAAAAGCTCAGCAGTAAGTGTCTCTGTGTTGTTTTTTTAGTGGCAAGTTGTTCAACAGGACATAATAAATCCACTAAAAGAAGACTGAATCCTAACAGCCTTATGTTGAAAAGTACTAATATCAATGAGACTACCTGAATAGAACACAGTCTTTGAGCATGCTTGAATAGGGCAGAAACTGGGGTGGTAATTGCACTGGGAATTGAAAACATGACTGACACTCACCTAATTCTAAATTTCTGAAGGCTCATTTTCCTTCTCACATCCATTGGTAAACAGAAGAAATTGTAATGACCACAGATGTCAGTGGAAAATATGATAATCCATATATATATTCATGGATATATTTTATATATTCATATATAAAATATTTATATATATTCATATATAAAATATGATATCCGTATACATATATATATTCCATATATATATGGAATCACCCATAATTATTCACTCAATATTACTTAGTTATTACTGGCTCAATTTTTTTCTTCTGTGGTCCGGGCCTCTTTCTACAATTCTTTTGTAAAATGCACAAAAATAACAAAAGATGGAACATTTTGGGGACAAAGAAACAGGTTTGCTTCTTGAGAGCTGGGGAATTCAGCACAACTCAGAATTATGTGAGTATTTTCTTGGAAAAAAACGTGAGAAATGCCTTTTTATACTATTTATGAAAAAGTATGCATACTGACACCCAACTTCTTAAAAGTAAGGAAAAATACACTGCAAATCAAAAAATCACTAAATGGAGCAAGGTGAAATTTTGGGACCGTGTCACTGTAAAAATGTTTAACAAAAAGCCTGTAACATTTTAAGAAGATTCTTGTAGACAGTTCATGGTGTAATAAGGCTTTGCTACTTTTCTCATGCCCTCACATGCAACTGGAGGTTGACAGAGGCAGGGCATTGAGGCAAGACAAAGTGTGAACCCAGAAAAGCATTTAGGTTCACATCTGAAGTCAGATAAACACTAAATCAAGCACTAAAAGCTGTGCTTATGGTTTCACAGTATTTTACCTTGAGGGAAGGGAGAACCACTAAGATTTTTTCCATGGGAAACAGAACATGCCAGTAGCTATATGATGAGCTAAGTCAAGGGTTTAATAAATTCAGAAAGCATGGAAATGATAGGTGCTGAAGGTAGGGCAATGTGTTCTGCCTGCTGAACATACAGCTGCTACTTTAGCAAATGCAGCGGTCATTCTTGCTTCTCTCCCGTGGCTCTTCCAGGTGTTTCAGTGCACACAACATCTGGAGGATAGCGCACAGTTTTACTCAGGTCATCTATTGTTCTGTGGATTACAAATGATCTCCTGTCAATTTAACTGTGTGCTTGCTGGAAGAGTAACATTAAATATTGCCAAAAGAAATTTGTGGTCAATAAAAAGTAGTGGAGAATATTTCCTCTTGCTAAAATAAATTGTCAGATTAAATTAAAAAAATTAATATCATCCTTTCCCTCAGAACCTTTACAACTCCTACACGACCACATCCACTGTTAATATCTTTCAGCTTGTGAGCCTGTGCAGTGTTGTGGAGTGGCCATTCTGCACAGAAGCTGAACCCTGTGCCAGCTCACAGTGGGTCACAACTTTGCTTCCATTATTTTACCCTTTGCCTGTCTTCTCACAGAGGCTTTATCAAATGCATAAGCTGAAGTATGGCTGGCTGATACTACAGTTGTTCTAGACAAAAAATGGAGAAAAAAATTGTCAAAATTATATTGATTTTGTTCAGAGATTGTGGGAGCATCCTGGACTTATTCAAATGTGTTGTAAATTTTTCCCGAAAGGATTAATATTCTAACAGAAATTGATTTCCATTTAAAAGATGTATATATTTAAATATGTATGTGTCTTATAATCTAGATATCTGATTTGATTCTCACAGACCACATTTCACAAGAGTTCTCAAATATTCCTTTGCTCACATTTATATCACATTCTGACCCTTGAAAAAGTTTGACTGGTTGCTCAAAGTTTTCTAAATGATTTTCAGTCTGTAAAAAGCCAAATGGAAACTACATTCTAATTTACTAATAAGGGAAAGGAGAATATTTGGTTATCTTTTACCAGAGTTGCACTGGTACATAAAGCCTCAATTGTTCCCATTCTTTTAGGAAATGGAAAAGACTCATCATTTCTGCCAGCCCTCAGGTTGTGCAGCATAGAAAAGATAGAAAACCTTCATTCGTCCTTTGCACATATAACCCATTTTATCCCAAAGGATAAGTTTTCTGGAAACTAAATGAAAATGCTCTTGTCCTGTTCCTGCTCAGTTTTGCAGTCTTTCATGGGGTAGAAGTGTATAGTCCTAACAATGCCACACACCAGTCAGATGACTTTCATCATGAAATTACTGTAAAAAATGTGGGTCAAGTTTAAAATAGTTTTAAAGGTCATGCAATTAAAAGTTTAAATCTCACGTGAATGTGGCTTTATGTACTTGACTGTGTTTCTTTCAGACCCACATGGTCCATAGATATTTAACATTCATTATGGCTTATATTTAAATAACTGAGTATTTTTTGGGATCTGTCTTGAAGTGATCTTCAAGATCTTCTGTCTTGAGCAGGTCAGATATAGAGCAAGAATGATAACCTAAATGTTCCACTTTATAGTGTAGAGTTGTACTTTTAAAGAACTGTTGTTTCAGTGAACCAACCTAGGTTGAACCTCGATGCTTTGTTTTTCAGACAATGAATTTTCATGTTATTGTTGTTAAACCGATGACATATATTAACTACACAATATATTCCTACTTTAAGTGTCAGTATTTTTTTAAAAAGTCTGTTACAAAAGCAGGTGCATGGGTTGGTTGGTTTGGGTTTTTTTTTTTTTTCATTTTGAAATGTAATAAAGTCAGTTTTTGGCCTCAAGCAATACTAGGATTTAAAATAGGAACTACTTTGAAGCAACATGAAGTTGCACCCAGCCTCTAGGTTATTAAATGTGTTTTCTCTCTCTGGCTTCCTAAATGCATCTCATTGTTTAATGGAATTTTAACTGTAAGATTTAGTTGTAGACATTTCTGCTGGACTTCCTTTAGAAATACATAACGATGCACCTTCTATTGCAAACACAAGTGTATTGGGGGGTGTGGGAGGGGAAAACACCAAAATTTTTTTTTTTTTTACTTCCAGATCACAAAGATGAATAAAGAAATTAACAGTATTTCAAGAGAGCAATAATATGGCTGGTGGGTGGATCATCTCAAAGATCTAGTTAGGGCGAACTGAGCTTCATCCTTCAAGGGCTTGGTTTCATGTACAGCTTAATTTGTGCAACTTACAACCAAAAAGAACTTCTTTTTTTTTTTTTAAAGCAGATTGATAAATAAACATTCTGTTCCAGCAAGCCTGCCTTTCCAGTTGGTGCAAGATATTCTTATAACCTGGATCAATTAGTGAACTTCGGCACTTTAAAAACTGACCATGTGTTCATAAAGGCAAAACAAATCCTCTAAATCTCTAAAACACTATTCCCTACAACTTGTTACTATTCACTTTACATGAGTTTAAATCATATTGCCCAGGAGATACGTACCTGGAAGACTCTGGACTCTGTAGTTGCATTAAATAAATTCTTTTGCAAAAGACAGTCATATACTATTGAAGTATTAGCTGTAAATTCACAAAAGCCAAGCTATAAATTGTACATTAGTGCTGTAGACATGGGTATAACAATATCGTCTTGCTAAAAATTGTGAAAGGGGAATATTTCTAGTTTACTCTGATAAGAGGTAAAGTCAGTCCAGCTAGGTCAGTTGAAGGCATTCTGAGGGGACAAGAAGGAGGAAGAGGAAGATCCATAGCCATTCTTTGCTTTATATTCGTTCCACAGATGGAAGGTTTCAATTTCCAGAACTGTCACTTTTTCCTCTTTTCCTTTTTTTTTAACTTTTCGTGTTCAGTTTAAAAATACTTTTGAAAGGCACATTTAAAATTTTTGATCTTTTTTTTTTAAGAAGTGTTTCAGCTTTTTTTCTTTTTGGTTGCTCATGTAGGTTTGTTCCAGAATGCTAATATCTTATCCCTGTTACACTCCAACCCCAAGCAAAATCATGTTCGAGCAAGTAATGCTTTCTGAATGAAAGTTTTATTTTTACATACAACCAAAATGAGTTATATTCCACCTGCATGAATGATGTTTCCCTTATTTTATGAAAATGGAATGCAGCCAAGTTGTTCAGCGCTTCTGTAGGTGCAGAGGTTTGTTTTTTTCATACGCCTTTTCCCAGCATCACCTGCTTCAATAATTTGGGTGTTCCCCTCAGGTAGGTCAAAAATTAAACATGTCAGTACTGAGATTGGTCACACCCAGAGATAATAGAATTTATTTTTTTTTTTGGCAATGGTTATGTTAGCTAAATATGACATAGTGATCTATGAGAGTTATTTTTTGAACTTTGAGTAACTCTTAGTTATTGGATGTCAGGTGTAGCTGATGCTATTACAGAGATTTCCAGAAAAATTGCATGAGATAAAATTAGGTAGTAAACAAGAATATTTGCACTAAGAAAATGGAAAGCTGAATGATCCCAATAGTCCAGCTAGTTCATGATCTTGTCTTTAGCCCTGGAAAGTAAAAGCATTGAAAATCTGCAGAGGGCTGTAATTTTATTATCATCTTGTGTTGAAGTCCACAGGCAGAGTGGGATGTGGGAATGCAGTTTCCAATGACCACACTGTACTTCTTAAATGAACTTCAGTTCCTGCTGGCCTAAACCAGACACCTTTTGCAGCAGCTTGCATGCACACACACACACACACCCCCACCCCTGTCCTAAATCCAGCTTCACAATGGGAGGGAATGTCTATCTGGGGTGTAAAACAATTCAATCCTAGTAAATTTTCTGTCTGTTTTTCTTCTTTAAACAGCTTTTGTTTGGTTAATTGGTGCTATAGGCAGATAACAAATTTTCTCCTGTGGAGGGATTAGTGGAATTCCATTGTTGAGATGTTCTAATTGTTAATTTGCATGCTTGAGAAAGATTATAATTTTGATTGTGAAACCTACCAGGGTTGATTTTTTTTTTCCCTGAACAAAGTAAAGGAAATAGTTTTTTGCACTTAATTAATATCTACATAATGTCAAGCATTGGACAACATCAAAAACAATTATGAAACATATTTAAAGAACAAATATCCCTAATTCTCCTCCTTGGGAACAGTTCATGGCCAGCTCCATCTCCAGAGGAAGTTAGATAAACCCTAAGGCTGAAAAGTCCTGAAAAAGTTGTTAAGCTCACAAAGGACTGCAGAAACCTGGTGAATACCTCTTCTGACAATGTTCTCAGTTCATACACTATAAGACTTTCCCATCTGTATTTTTGCACGTCTCTTCTCAGTAAAAAATAAAATAAGGTCATTACCTTGAAATGCATAATTGGAGGTAAAGACCTACAGAAGATGGGGCACTTTGAAGTTTTCACATTTGTGAACATGTTGTGATAAACCTGTTGGGAAAGATGGGAACTTCATTCTTCATTCTGGCAGCTCATCAGAAAGTTCCTATCTGATCAGGTCTGGAAATTGTATCCCATTTACCTAACTTGGACTAAAACTTCTTCTGTCATTAGGCACTGTTTCTGGAAAGTGCAAAAGAAATTTCAACTCCTTCTTTAGGGAAACATTGACCCCTTTATATTGCTGTTGCTTTGCAAAGAGATGTGGTACCAATATTGTCCTCAGATGGTATCAGTCACTGCTAAACTTAACCCTGTCTTTATTACACTGCTTGTGCTCTATTAATGTATGAATAGTGACAGAAGACCTAGTATTTTGAATTTCTGATGCAAAAAGTCCTTGTCTCATGTGGTTTTTTGGCGCCTTTTTCAGTTGTGATGAATAATTGCAAAGTCACTGCAAAATGTCCTAACATGAAAAGATTTCTTACCTAGAGTAGTGGAACTCGTTATATGAGACAATGGATGAGCTTATCTCCTTAATCTTATGGATCATAAGTTACCTTATGGATAACTAAAACTTTTTGATTGTTACAGTCAAGTTCTGCAGATGGGTGGGCAGTACCAGGACAAGGCAGATTAAAATGGTGGAGGGAAAATGAACCAAGTGCATGAATCAACTTTACTCAGAAGTCAGAAAATTAGAAATGCATTAGTGGTGGGAGAAGGCAGCAATTGCTTTCCTCTGAGCCTCAGAAATGAGAAATTTTAATAAAAAAAGGCATCTAGGAGGCTTGTGGTATTGGATTATTTTCTCTTGCTCCGGTCTTCAGAGGTGTAAAATAAAGAAACAGTTTCTTCAGAGCTGTCTTACTGGTCAAAGGACGGATGTGAAGAATGAAAATATGCATCAGTTTGAGTGACAAGATCTTAAAATTCCCATATTAAGTAATATTTGGATAATTATATACTGGTGAGCACTACACAAATGTATTGGGGTTTTTTTTAGCTGACAGAGAGAAAGAGAAAAAATGAGACAATTAAAAAAAATAAATTATTTAAAATTTTAATGCAAATATTGACAGGTAAATGCTCTGTTTACTGTTTTCTGTACATTTCATAACACAAGAGAAATATCTCTGTGAGCATTATACATTTGACTGAAGATTGCATTAAGACCTTTGGGTCTTACACAGGCAAGGATATCTTTTAGACCAGTTTACTCAAAGCCCATCTAACCTGACCTTGAATACTTCCAGGGATGGGACACCATAACTTTTCTGGACAACCTGTTCTAGTGCCTCACCACCCTCACATTCTAGAATTTCTTCGTAATATCTAATCCAAAACGGACCTCCTTCAGTTTAAAGCCAATCCATCTTGTTCTATGTAGAGGCCCTTGTAAAAAGTCTCTCCCTGTTTCTCCTGTAGCCCCTTTAGGTGCTGGAGGGTGCTGTAAGTTTTCCCTGGAGCAGTCTCTTCTCCAGGCTGAACAACCAAGACATTCTCAGTCTGTCTTCACAGGTGAGGTGTGCACCAGTCCTCTGATAATCTTCATGGCCTCCTTTGCTCTTCCAACAGGTCAATCTGCTCCTTGTGCTGTGGATTCCAGAGCCTTATGTGGGTCTTCAGGTGGGAATTGGTCACAGTTTTACAGTTTATGCCATTTTAGCAGCCCAATGTTTTGTACTGATACTGACACGATTCACAGGTCACCTTTTATGAGATCACTTCCGTAAAATAGGAGTTTTTTCCTAAAGATAGGACAAATATAGACCTCAATATACACTCTTCTCTCATTAGCTGGAGGGGCTATAATAAAAGACCACTTAGATAAACCAGATATGAAATGATAGTGAACAGCACAAGGTAAATAAAACTCACAAACCTGCACTCTGAATAACTTAGCCACTGGGATGTGGCTGAACTGGTATGGACCTGGTTAAAATGGAAAAGCCCCAGCAGTCACAAAACTGAGGAACTACAACCAGTGGTACTAAAGGTACTAAAGGTACCACTGGTTCACATCTGGACTCTTGAAAACAATTGCTGTTTCCTCTTTCTTCATATTAATTCAAGACCTTGGGAAAATACTTCCAGACTAGGCAAGCACTTTAGTTTTGATATAACAAAGAATGTCATTCAAGCATTACTATAATTAGATTGTTTGTCCATAACAGACCCAGAATAATCTTAAACAGTTGGTTGATAAGTTTTATTTTCAGTTTTGACTGGTTCTCAGTGCCTATGAAACCATCACTGTGAGACTGTGGATAGGTTTAAGATACAGGCAGAGGAGATAGCCACAGACTAGGACAGATTCAGGTTGTTGTCTTATTTTTCAATTTCAATAACTGTCAGATATCTGAGATTCTAATATTAATATTTAATATTAGAAGGTTAATATCCTTCATAACCTTTTGAGAAGAAAAAAATAAAGTATCAGATTGGGATGAAACAAGTTTTTAATCAAGCTTCTCCATGACATTTTACTAAATTCCAAATTGGCTTGAAATATTTAAAATTTTGAATATGTGTTTCAGTTCTAGATTTTGTAATTATGTCAATGTAATCCCAACAACCCCCAGGTCTCGCAGCAAGAGTTAGGCAGTAAAGTGAAAAACTTTTTTTGGAATAGTGCCTTTGGAATATTAACATTTTGGAATATTAACATTTTCATAATACTCCTTTGCAGTTTACAGGTCTGCATGACTTGATATAGGAAAGGCTGAAGAAAATGTCATGCTTCTGGATGGTGATGTCATTCTTGGAAGTCTGTGAGTCTTCTGTACTGGGCTCTGACCTCAGTCCCAGAAGAACAAATACTAAAGACTAATATGTGAAATTTTCAAGGTACTTTTGATAAAAAAAATGTGAAACTGTTGGTTTTCGGTATTATATATGGGAGGAAGCTGTCATTCTGAAATTCACTTTGATTGTTTGCTCACCATGATTTTAATTGACTTTCTGTAGATCAGAAATAGCACTGGGCTGCAGACATCAAATTAGAGTGGTCCCAGACTGCACTACATGCAGTTTACTGGGTCAAACCAAAAAACATCATTAGTAGTAGAACATGTCAAAATTAGTCACTTAAGAGTGTAAACAGCCCCAGAAACAGGAATGAGCAGGCCTCCAGCCATCTGCTTTGTGTGTTATTCCTGCTTTTTCACTGTAGGCACTGATTTTTGTTCACTCAGCCAGATGATCGTCGCCTTGGATTCAGCTGAGTGTCCCGAAGTAGCAGAGAGCTGGAGATGTCAACAGATTGCGATGCCTTCCGGTAGGGGCACAATGCTCTGGGCTCAGCAGGGAGGACCAACATCAACAGCTGGTACATCCCAGGACCTCTTTTCTATCTTCTCCTCTCATTTTTTTCCTACAGATGTGAGAAGCAAGCGATCTTGTCATTATTAGCAAAGGCACCCTGGAGTAACCCTACATTTCTTTTTAACTCAAGCCAGTGACAAACCTTCCTCCCCCATCCTCCCTCCCCCCTCTTCTTCTCATCTCTCTTCTCTGTTACACTGACATTCTTACTTTTTACATTATTTTCATGAGAGCTTTTAATTTCTATCTAGTATAATTTTTGTCTGCTGCCTGTTCTGCAGCATCTGTTTTTTATGTAACTGATTACTCAATTTATGAAACCAGATTTATTTGGTCAAATTCTATTGCGATATACTTGTAAAGCCTTGTGAAATAACAGAGAGATCTGGAGTATAAGTAATTGCCTTCTTTAATTATTTTTTTTTTGGCACCAAAAATATGGAAAGTGTACGCTAGCCATGCAACCAGAAAATAAATCCTAAAATGCATGATCAAAAGAAAACATTAGCGAGCCTCTGAACAGCAGTGGCAGCGTCAATTTCTAGTTCATATAAAAGAGTCAGTAGGGATTAGACAATTGCTGTGCAAAGAATAAACCAATGATTTCTTGAAAATTAGTGTTCAGCTGATAGCCATTTAATTAAACAGTTTGCTTTAGCATTTGTGATTTTTAATGGATTTTCAGAAGAGGTTAAAGGGAGGAGTTGAAGGATAAGATTTAATACAGATATAGAAAGCTTTAATTTCTTTGCTAAATTCATAGTATGTTGATATGTCATCATTCCCATCAACAGAGTGAAGAACGAAATATATGAGTATATCAATAGCTTGTGGAAAAATTATCCTAACTTTATATGAAAAGTAAGTTTTTTGTTTCACAGAATATTCTGAGTTGAAATGCACCCGCGAAAATCATTGAAGCCAACTCTCAAGTAAATAGCCTGTACAGGGGCCAAACACATGACCTTGGTATTATTAGCACTGTGCTCTGGGCTAATCTCAGGTAGGAGACTACACAGTAGTGTCTTTACTGTATAGCCAAGCTTCAGAAAGGTTAAGGACCAAAGTGAAAGGAAATGTCTGATATCAGACATGCAAAACCCACTTTGGGACTTAATGAGCTGCTCCAGAAATAACCAGGGCTTTGAGAAATGCCCTAGTGAAACCAATTGCTGGTGAAAAAAAAGGGAAATATTAGATGATATACATTTTCGCATCAGATGAAAAATATTTCAGTATATCTACTAACCTACTAATTAATGGCAGTGGAGAGGAAATATTTCCTAAGTTTGAACAGGGGGTGGCTATTTTGGTGAATTTTTGCTACCCTTCTATCTTTTGGCAAGTATTGAAGAAAGGATATTAAGCTTACCAGTGCCCTCATATGACACTAGATCTATTTTATTCTGGGTGGTTTTCTGAACTTAAACAGTGTTCCAGTTATTTGGATAAAAATTAAGTGTATTAAAAAGAGGAAAGGCATTTGTTAAGAAGTGTAAGTCAGGACATCTTTATTCTTTGCTATAAACCCTAACTATGATAATGATGTAGTCTCTCTGTCATTAGCAGAGAACCTGATTATGTGGCAAGCTTTGGGTGGCACTCTGTTTGCCCTTGCCCTTTAACAATTGTATGGAAAGAAAAGATGCAGTGAAAGTCCTTCTGCCCCCTGAGAGTCCTGATCCTGGGGTCAGGTTGAGAGGACACCTAACCTAAATCAATTAGGTTAATCATAAATGTCACAAACATTTTAATTAAACCACCACAATGATATGGTGAGCATTTTGTATAAAATAGCTTGTCCTCCTCCTATGGCCTCAGTACTCCTGCTAAAGCTCAGCTCACTGTGCACACGGAATGAAAGATTCATGAGCTGGAAAGGCAGCAAGAGGAGAGAAACATGACTCTGTAACAGCGATGGTAAGGCAGCAGGGCATCTGAATGACTGGTGTCAGTCTATACCTACATCTTTACATACGAGGGGCTCATATTGCCCCTCGCCCCTTGCCAGCTAAGCTTCCACTTAGAACCTTGCTTTGGACTTGTCCAAACTCATTATTGCAATGGATGTACTACAGTAAGAATGTTCTAAACCAGAAAGTTACACAATCCTTTTATTTGTCCCTGCTATACATTTATTTGTTCATCATAATACTTGATTTAATAGTATCATTACACATGGTTGTATCATGATATGTTTTTGTTATCCTGAAAAATTCAGATGACACTGTTCATTCCCATACTATTATTTAGTGATTAGGCATCTCAAGATACACATAGGAGAAGAGCCTAACATTTCTGTTCCTAATCCTATAATGAACTTGCCTGGGTAGGATTAGCACTAGGAAAGTTTTAACACCTCTTGATATTTAAGCAGTCCTGGGGAAAACGTCAGTTTCAGACCTGGTCTGAAAATGTTTGAATATCACAGCAGCAAATATTTAAATAATATCTGTATTGCTCTTAGAATGAAATAGATTGGAATCTTTCTGCATTATAGTGTGTAGTTACTCAAGAAAACACAAATCACCCTAACCAAAGACATTGATTTAAACCAAAGTTTTTGTATTTAGAGGCATTTCAGATGCTGTGATGGAAGGATCAAGTTATCCCTGTACAAAAATGTCAGCGAGTCTTGTCAAGTATAACCACAACAGGTCCTGCGCACTTGCTGTCCAGATATCATCTATCAAAGTTGTGTCTATCTCTCACTTTGCTCCAGGGAACGCAGTAAGGAGTGAGGTGTACTTTGACTCAGATAACAAGAAAACAATGATAATAGAAAACACACATAAGTTCAACTGTGAATTTAGTATGGTCATATTTGAACAGAACTGGTAAGTACAATTTGTAGAGGGTGGGAAAACCAAAATCCCTGAGGTGTTCTCATGAAAACACAGAAGTCTATTGGTCTTCAACAATATGCTGTGGTGTTCTAGCACAAGGTAAATAGACTAGTATTATTGTTATTCATTTGATTTATTTTTTTTTCCTACTCAGAAATTTATCCCAAGAAAACAAGGTAGTACTTTAAAGTGGCAGTTAGGTGGTATGGAAAGTAATGCGACAGATCTTTCAGTTCAGATTTATTAAAAACATAAGAAAGTGTTATTCTTTGTGAAAAACAGATGCTTTTCAGAAGAAAATATTCCTTTTATTTATATAGTATGATGTATCATAAGTGCTAGTTATATTTTCAATGCAAAATATTGCCATGTTTTACACATTTTAATGAGTATTCTCTACATTTTGTCTACATTATTCTTCTTTCACCTTCTTTGTATTTCCTACCTAGACAGCAAGAATGATACAGATCTCCTGACAACAAATATGTGGCAGCACCAGGCACAAGAAGATTTGTGCAGCCTTTACTGAAAAAAAAAAAAATACAGAAAATATAGAAGACTGGATCAGAATGAATTGCTGAAATAAAGTAGAAGCATGTTTTTGTCCAAAATAAACATCTCACATGACAGGTCTATTCTATAAAAAGCAAAAAGTAGGAGTTTCATGTAGTGTGATGCAAATCATAGTTCTGTTTAAGGAAGACTTTAGAGTAGTAAAAAATTATCTTGTTTAAACTGTGATTTAATGATCTGTAGTATTTCAGAGGCTTAGATTAAAGCTTTCTTCCTGCTGGAAAATGTTAAGTTTTGTTTATTTTTTCTTTGAATAGCTCTTAATTTTAATGTGGCACTGTGACAGTGCATGTAGCTAGGAATTAAGCTTAACCTTTTGAAGAGAGGAGCCAGATCCTCAAAATTTATGTGGATTATCTTAAAAAAAAAACATGGAAATGTGCAGCAACCAATGCACTTAGTGAAAGGTGAAATAACCCATAGCAAGTGATCCATGTTATCCAGGAAGTACAAAGCCATTGATTTGGTTCTAACAGGAAGAATTGAATATATTTGAATAGAACACTATTCTTGTGAGGGAAGCCTGGTACTGTAAGCCAAAGTGATAGTAAAAGGTTCTAAAATCTTAGAAAATTCTGGGACTTAGAAAGAAAGTTAGGCTTGGCAAGCCCTGGGAAAAGTAGGCCCTGGAAATGTTAGGCCTTGTGCTTGCTAAAGATCAGGTCAAGCTGCACCTGTGTAATCAGTAGATGATCATGATACAATTGTTAGATACAATTAGATATAATTATTGTTTAAAGAACATGAGGAACAAAGAGGGTTGAGGGGGGATCATGAGAAATCCATGATTGGGTAAAAACAATGCATACAATAGAACAATGTAAGTTTAATAATTAATATGTAAGTTGTATAACAATAGAGTATAAAAACATGTTCAACTCAGAACCAAGATGGGTCAGATTTGGGTATGTGTACCCCTGGCACCCAGAGCTCTTAATAAAGCACCTTCATATGATCATTCCATGTTTATGTGTGTTCCTGAACGCTAACACAAGGAATCTTTTGCTATATCACCAACTTCTGTTACAAATTATTAGCTACTGTAACTTGCTCCAAACAAGAAGTGTCATAAAATGTTGGTGCTAGGTAAAGGAGAGTTGTGCAGACAAGCTGCCCCACTCCTTCTTCCTCAGCTTGGTTAGAGTGAGAAGCCAGGACCTGGATTGCCTGCAGGCATCTCCTGACCCATCACATCAGCCCACTTCCAACATCTCTCTGTACTGCACCTTCTCAAGTTGCCATTCTCTTTTCCCCTCAGGGAATAGTCTTTGCTTTCACTCAGGGTCAAATGTGCCTCCTGGGACCTTTGTCAATATTAATGTCATATATTAATATGGCAATTGCACTCAAAGGTCAGTGGAGAAATCAGAAACCCAGTCAACTTTTCTGCTGTGCTGTATTTATAAGCTAGAATTTCTTCATGGATGTCAATTCGTCCCACAGATTCTACTAAATGAAAAGTATCCTGGAGACACAGCTTAAGAAAATATATTAGAAAAATGCTTCTCTTTCTTTTTTTTTTTATTTTTCCATTTAAGGAATGGAAGCAAGAAGACTGTTACTGTTAATTTTTATTTTGTTCTTTTGTAAGTTTTTAGAACATAGCCTGCAATACAGTTAAAAAGCCTCAGTACTGTGCAAGTGATACCTTTTTATTCTTCATTTTACATTGATAGAATTGACCATAGTGAAACCAATTGTCATAATATCTCAGGAAACTGATCCAAGGGAAGTATAAGTCCCTTGCAAAAATAAAATATATTAAAAATCTTTGTTTTTTCAAGTCATAATATGTAATTCTTCCTTGTTCTGGGGACATGGTTCCCTTTTGATGAAGAGTAGATCATCTCTCGCTCTTCCTTCAAGCTCCCTGCTTTCTCTTAGGCAGAAAATACCTTACAGTTCTAGAAAGGCAGTCCTCCGTAACAGAGAGAACGGGAATGATAAGGGTTAATTAGGTTCAGTCCTCTCATTTCACTTTCAGAATAGCACAAGCAAATGTCAGAAAGAGATACACAGAAGAGTATTCAGCCCAGCAGGGCTTTCCTGCAAACCTTGCCTGGCTTCCTTAGTCAGCTTTGCATTTTATTTTAGTTTCAATAGGAAAAGATGGTTCTCCTCATATTTTTATCTTTGCTGATATGTAAAGATTTATAGTGCTACCTTCAGGCTAGTGCAGGGACCATTTTGACAGGCCTGGGAAAGCACATGAAAGTGCTACTTTCTGCCCATCTGGCTTTTTCACCTCAGTCTTCAGGTTGTTTCAGCCTTGTATTTATAGGAATTTCTTCAAAAAGGAAGAAAACTAAAAAAAAAAAATGATACAAGTACCAGTAAATCAGTATGAAATCAGATTTTTTTCTTATTCTAGGACAGACTATTTCAAGGGAAGAGGTTCTCAGAGTAAATAACATTTTTCGTAGAATTTTGGTGATATTAAGAAACATTTGTGCCTGAGAGGCAATGCCATTTGCAGTGGTACTTACAAAGTACTAAACAGCTTCTCTGGTCCTTTGCTTTTTAATCAGAATTCTATCCTGCCATTCTTTTTCTTTTCTCATTGTAAATCTTCACCACACCCTTGTACTTTTCCTGTCCTGACTCTTCTTTTCTTGTTTTAAAGCACCTTTCACAATTTGCAAAAAACAAGCCTTTGTTTACGTATTTGAAAGACATTAAACTTATAGAAATTTCATTATCTGCTGTTTAGCATTCAAGGAGCTAGGCTTTTAAATTTGTATGAGCAGCATATAGGTGGACCCTCTCCGCAAGTCTTGCTTTTTTGTTTTTTCTTTTTTTAATTCATTCTGTACACAACCAGTACTTAGAATTACTGCTTTGATCCTGAACACTCCATGGACTCACTAAAAAATTAAATAACCACTTCTGTAAAACAATTGTAAATACTTCTAGTTGTAAAAAAAAAAAAAAAAAAAAAGAAGAAATCTTCATGCTTCATTTTTATGAGGAAGGAATATCACCGTGAAAATATTCAGTCTTGAAATCAATAAACATAACCTTCCAGTGTGTTATTACAGACTTTCATTTGTCTTCAGGTTTTACATGCAAATATTATTGGCTGCATAGCATGAAGGTCATTTTATGGATAGTACACGTATCAGATATGACAAAGGTAACATGCTACGAGTATCTGTGTTTCCAGAAAACTCCTACAATAAACTACGACAGAGTAAAAATAAATAATTCTGAACTGCATTAGCTTTTACAAATGTCAGTTTTATGAAGATAGTGACTGAAAAGGAAGGGTTATTCCTAGTTTTTTGCTCTGTGTAGTATTAATATTGTCAAACCTGATGTTTAGCATTTCATATAAAAAATGAAAATTTATCTGTGTTTTCAGCTTCTTAGCAGGACCACAAACATCCCAAGCAGAGGAGTTAGTTCTCAGATTTATCCATTCATCTCATTCTCATCCAAAATCAAGGACGATGTTTTCTGGAGAGAGGAGTTTATTATTGTTTTCCTGTTAATTCCATGATATTTAATTTTTAACATGTCAGCATTTAGAAGCTAAGCTGTTTTGCTGGAAATCTGGGCACACTATCTCATCTGAATGCAGCCAGTTTAGTATCAGAGACTGAAGAACTCTCTATTCAGGCCAGATGCTTGCAACATATCTAAAGGTTCTTTGATTAACTGAGGTGAAACCATTCTGTATAACAGGGTCAGCACACACAAGCTTTCATTATTTTCTTCATTTACATCAATTAGAATTATGGAGGGCCTGGGGCTACTCCTGACTTCTAAAAACATGATCTACTCCTAGGTGATGTTTAAATAGAGCACCAGAAAGACCACATCATATTTCATTAACAAATAAAACTTTTATTCCTTTCATCAATGACAGCAAGATTTACATTAGGTGCAATGCTAAAGCAAGTCATTAACATATATCACTCAAGGTGGTCAAACTCTGAAGAACTAGAGCTTGGTGTATATCACAACAGTCAATCCAAAGATAGTGAATTTCATTTTTGCACGGACTGCATTCAAGAAAGAATGAGCACCAACTCCAACCGGTTTTGTGAATTCCAGTTTTCTTTTTATGACTCCTTACTTCAGTGGTGCACAAACCACTGCTTTTTATTATGGCTCAACCTAAGAATATTTTAACCAGACTAAAAAAGAAAAAAGAAATGGAGTTCAAGTCCTCTACCTTGAAAGCTAGATGAAAGGAATAAGTCTAGGAGGCATGGGGGTGACATAGTATATCACATGTCAGAATTAGAGAGGTGTTCCAGGAGTCAACCAAAAGAAACATGGTATTGATAATACTGTAATTTTCTACGGTCCAGTGTGTAACTGCAGACATCTCTCCCATGGATTCAAGTGTTCAAGGTGAAATCAATGCCACATTTTCTTTTTTTCAATGTAAGTTATTGCAAGTCACTATTGACTTGTTCAGCAAAGCAAAATTTGATTGACCGAGAATTTTGTCAACATGTATAAGTTAATTCCTTGCAGCAAGATTGTTGCTGCAAATACAGTGAATATCTGCTCAATTTTTTTAAAAAGTTGTTTTGAATGGTAGAATAATATGGTTTGTTAAACAACATTGGGTCCATGTTGTGTCTGTAAATTCAACCATGCAAGCAAGAACCTAAATATTTCCTCTTTTGCATAGAAAGGCTTCTACTTCAAACATTTTTTTTCCTGCATCCTTTCCATGTCCCTGTAACACCCTCTAGACTCTAAGGGTACCAGCCTTATTCAACTGGTGGATAGACACTGTTAGTAGACAGAGCTGAGAAATATATATTTTTCATTATTTTACCTGAAGTACCTAGTAAAGGCAATGCTGATGTTACTAATACAAATGACAGACTGGAACCATCTTATTCTGGTGTCAGGAAAAGAGTACAAGTACAGCCACCTGATGGCTGTGTCTGTAGTGGTCCAAGTAGGCCACCAAAACAAAGCTGGGATTGACCCAAACCATCCAGAGCTACTTTGTCATCTGAGATTTCATGATCCTGAAGATTTAGAAGAGGGAAGGGAGATCTCACAGAAGTCGCTTCATCTTTTTATCTCTTTTTTCCCTGTTGTTTCTCCTTTTCAGCATTTGTTGAAACCTTCCGTAGTATGACTAGAGAAAGTAGTTTTTTGCAAAAGCTCTGATTACCTGTCCTGAACTTCAAAGATCTGGTCTGCTTGTATCTATAACAATCACATTTGAATAAGTTTTTTGCACATTAATTCTAAATGAGAGGTGCTCAGCTTTTCAGTGTGCTAATTATCTAACATTAATATTCTAAAGCAAAGTCTAGTCCACAACTTGTGGAACAAGTTAATGTTCTAGGCTTACTCCCAAATTTTGGATTGTATCACATGTAGGAATTAGATGTCTACACAAGGCTCTAGGAGCCAGCTTCAGGCCTACAGAATGAAACAAAAAGAGAGAAGGAATTTGGTTTCAATATAGTAGAGACAGCACAGTTGTATTCAGTAAGGTAGAAAATCTTATTTAAAGAGATGAGAGAGAAAAGTTAGCTCACAAGTAACAAGAAGAATTGGAAAGGTGAAGGGTGAGGGGTGTCAGCCTGTTTGCTGTGGTTTTAATAGTTGTTTTTCAAGAATGTTGGTGATGGGTCTTTACCAGAGAAGTCAGAAGCTGTTAGAAGCCATCTCTTGTGCCTCTTACTGCAGATGGTTTTCCAACCAGTTTCGCGCAAGATTTTGTTTGTCTTGGTACTGCTTACTGTTTTCATATTGGCTAGTTCAAATCTAGGGGACAACCTGACAACTTGGGGATCTTATGGGGATCTTATCTCTGGTTTCACAGATCTATGGAGAAAGAAGCATACTTGGGCTCAGAAGTGTTTAGCAGGAACTTACTCAAATATTGCCTGTCAGATTTCTTGTGATAAGCACACTTGATGCTGAGTGCACAGCTCAGGACTCCAGAAAATTGAGTCAAGTCTGAACAGTGTTCACCAGCAGACAAATGCACTGCTGTTCTGCCTGTACTCTACTAAGCAACCTGGGGATTACTTTGACTAAAACTTAGTTCTTGGAGCTGTAATTAGTAAGTTCTAGGAAAGAAGAAGCTATAAACTGCCTGGAATCTTTGTGGCTGGTAAATCCCAGGTGTTAAGCTGTTCCAAATTCCCCTTTAAGTTCAAGGTGAAATGCATGTAGAAAATACATGTTTTAGTTGGTGGCTAATGCTGCATGTCATTGAGATGGGTAGGTTTTTCATTACACCTTTTGCTATAAAAATGTTGACCTAAGAATTAAATAATTTTCCCATGTGATGAGTTGCTGTATGAAAAACAGACAGATTAAACAAATACAGGTAACATAGCAGTTAGCTACTGAAGCACTAATGATTATCACAGAGTACAGTTTTCTCAGTTCATTTACAAAAGTTCAAAACCCTTAACAGTAATTCCCACAAATCAGTGTATTTTCCCTGATTTCCTGTTCCAGCTCAACACTTTCTCACAGCTTTAATCAAATAATGCTTAAATTTGCAGATAAATCCAAATACAATGTACCAGGACTGTACTAGAGAAAACTGCACTTCAACACCTAATCCCTGGCTGGTAATGAACACCAGAGCAATTATTGCAAGATAGGCATAGATAAAAAAGGCAGAGTTCATTACACGTATTAGATATTACAGTTGTGACTGTACAAAATCTGGAGGGATGAGAGGCGGAACTGAATTTTCTGTCATATGATCCACCAGTATATGAAATTATGACAGGATCTTTGCTCCATCAGATACTCTGTGCTCAGCTCCTTTTCACAGAGCTGGAAAGGATTTATTTTCACACAGAACTTTGCCCTCAATTGATATTATAATGATTCTTGTAATTTTGGTCTTTCTCTCTATCTGATCTGATATGTTAGATGTTGACAGTAAGTTTTAACATATGTTTCTTCTGTAGATTTTGACAGAGTGCTGTTATTTCCTGTATAATAACAGTTTCAATTTCCTGTTCACCATTTTAGTTTTTCATATAGTGATCACAGAATAAAATCTTTAGGGAAGACTGAATATAGTTTGATCCATAAAGATGGTTGATTAATGAAATGATTAAACTCATTTTTTGTAGCTTACTGATAAAGTTGAAATGAGAGCACATTCCTCTTCCTTTTATAGAGCTGGCCTCATGGCTAAAAAAACAAGGCACTGTGTTTAAGAAGATTCTGAGTTTTTTAAAAATCACAAACATGAATTTAATAGGAGACTGAAATTAAACAACACTACAAAAGGTCAGCAAATCTTCACCTTTTTTCCGACTTCAGAAATGTTAGAAATTTAATTTTCATGACTGAATGATTCTGCAAATTTTTAGAATATTGTTCATATATTTACCTCAAAAAAGACTCTTCTTCTATCTCTTTAGACTATAGAAAAAGAATAGTTCATTTAATTCAGATTACCATCTGTTATGACCTGGAATACATCTACTGCTTAGCACTGAAGCACTTTAGACTTGCTGAACCATATCTAAACAAAGAATGCACTGGGACTAGGTCTCTCAGATGCCGGATGGGGGACTCCCAAAGACTAGGTCTAATGTGGTCTTGTGAGCTGAACACACATCAGCAGCTAAAGCACAGTCAGATTCCTTTTTGAAGCCTTCCTTCTTGCTGACTTTCATCTGAAAATAATTAATACCATTTGTTCTTTTGGACACTCTTCACTGTGAACCAAAGCACCATAAAATATGTAATTAGAAGGAATCAATTCAAAATACACACCTGATCCAAACTACACAGGCAGTGTAGGTGTGTCTTGTACAATTCTAGACAATGTCTCATGATTCTGAAAAATAATTCTGTGTAACTTTGTAGGTTAGGATGCCTGTTAAATCAGCCTAGATTTCTCTTTGTAAATTCCCTACTAGTTAACATTCATAACTCAGCAATAAGTTTAATACAGTTCTTTGGAGAGCCACCAGTAGAGTCACTTGGGCATCTGCTTTGCAACCATTTTGAGACAACTCATGGCAACCTCAAGGCAGACCTCGAAGTCCTAGTGAAGATCTGTTTTCCCCAGCTGTGGGATGTGACATGTGATGATGATTCCAGTGTCCTCCGAAATGCACAGGCGAAAACACAGTTGTAGAGATAGGGCAAAAAATGTTTATTATGTGCTATGAAGAAAAAAATAAATAATTACATGGAGTGAAACATAATACGTCTTCCACAGAAATGAAAGGCAAAATTTACATGTGGTGCATTTAGAAGCCTTCTGTTTCCAATACAAAATACCTAAGAAGATTGTGACTTTTAAAATAAGTGTAATCCCTTGGGTTTAGTCAGGCCAGTCACATTCTTCAAGTTAATCACGTGCCTGAGAGTTTGGCTTGATTGTGCCAGACGTGTTGCTTTGAAGAATTTAATAAATAACTCTGAATTAACTTGTGGTGTGTTTCACTGTTTGCAGAACATCATTATTTCTCTGAGTTTATTATTTATTTCCACTGATTTGCTCTTCATTCTTTAACTTAGTGGACCAACAATGAGTAGCTGCCTTTATGAGTATTAGTAATTAGATATTTTAAAATAAGCTGAGTCTCTCAATATTGTTTTGGATTTTTTACTTATGATTGCAAGTGGGTTTGAATTCAACCAATTAGATTTATATGAAAACTTAAAAATTTATAGGACACCTATTCATCTGTCCTCATTTTCATGGCTATCCTGCTATTATTACCAGGAGAAACAGGATGATAATCTGTTGCAGTGTGTTTCTTGTTAATGTTATGTTTTGTTATTGCCCAAGCTGATGGTTTGGTCCAAATTAGTCCCTCCCACCCCACACTGTCAATCTACCCCAGTCCTCTGTCAATCCTACTTTATCCCCACCACATGCTTGGAATTTCACTTCAGAAATCCCCTAAATTTTGATGCTTGACTAGTCCATGTGACCCAATTTTCCCCGTACTTCCCTCATTGGAGGATGATTTTGTGAACCCTGCCTTTTACCCTCCCCAGGATATCTCTGATTAGCTGATGCTTTGTACCCTCCCTTTGAACCGCTTCCCTATTTCAGCTGTTGCACGCTCGCATTTTCTGTCTTTTGCCCCCAAGATTCCCCAGAGCAATAAATCCTCTATTATCCCATGCAAAACATCTCCCTCTCATCCTTGTCTCCTCAGAGCGCAGACTGACAGCCAAAAAGCCATAGAGCAAGTGCTCTAGTCACACCTCAGGTCATCCTGCTCCTAGGGTGTGACCCACTCCTGTGCAGGCCGAAGTGACAGAGCCAGATAAACTCTGGCCTCTTTGTTCATAATGTGTTGCACAACACCCATGATAGTGCAAGATAATCTGCTGCAGTTATGTAAAAGATGCTCTTATATGTGCAGATACAATGTACAATCCGCTCTACATAAAGAAACCTCTTATTGGTGAAACCCCACTAAAACCAAGGGTGCTACAAAGAAGAGGAATTTGACTCAACACTTAATGAATAATTCCAAGGATCACAGATAAACCAGTGACTCCATTCAATGCTCTTGTATAATTTCCTTCCTTATTATTATATATGTTAAAATAAGTAGAGCAAAACCAAGATAGTATGCTTTTGATTTCCTTTGACTTAAATACCTATATACTTGAAAAGATTTGGGTTTTTTCAGTCTCCTGACTGCACACTTGCTTTGCCTTAAGATCTTTTTCATGGAGTACCCCACTTTAAGTTAAATGGTTAATGCTTACAGTTAAATGGTTACAAGGAACCCTTCCTAGTAACAGTAGGTGATGTCTGTGCCTTTGAAAAGGCACAGAACTGTCATGCCTTCAGCCAAAAGCAGGAAGCCATTTCCTTTATGTTGGCCCAATAACATCACAAAAAATTCTTCTAAAATCAGGATGAAAAGGCAACTTTTCTTCAAACCTTCTCACATTCTCTAAGGAGAGCATACATTTTTCTGTCAGAACTCCTGGTTTAAATTCTTGCCAGTCAGAGCTTTCTATGGAGCAGATGTTTTTGTGATATTGCTAAGTGTTTATAGGGAGCTTCTGTGCTGTAGAGTGTGACTTTACATACCTCATTGCACAATATGGATAAGAAAAGGCAGGCAGACTTCGGAAAAACACACACAAATATATTAGTTTTGCTGAGCACAGGAATTAACCAGCTATTTTCCTCCAAGACCAATATACAGCCTTAACTGGAAATGGTGAAGGAACAATAGAGCTGAACCTCATCATAACTTGTGATGAGACTGAAGCCCTTACTGTATGAGGTCTCATCTTTAAGCTTTTGTTTATAAGTCCTGTCATTGCAAATCTAGCCTTTCATATGAACTCATGTTTATTTCTTATTTGTCATGGTAATGTTACAAAGAGCTACTGATTAATTAACTCACTCTTGTTGTGTCTCTAGGATAGGAAAATGAACATTTCCAGCTCAATCTGATTTCAGGATTGGTGTACATACTAGCCATTAATTATTATTTATTTTCAGGAGTTTGCAGACAACAGCATAAACACTATTGAAATTTCCTTGATGTATCAGGTAATGCTGGGCAGTAACAAGAGCTATCTAATCCCTCCTGCACGAAGGCAAAGACTGAAGGACTGTGTGTTTTATGATGAAAATCATCATCCTCTGGCTTGTACTGAACTCACCTGTCCTGGGCTACAAATTTTGGGTGGTTTCTATTTGTTTTAGCTTTTTTAAAAAAATTATGTACTTGCCAGGATTTAAATTAAATCTTTCAGGAATTCTGTAAGCTGGAAAGTTGGCTGTACATCATTGTGACTGAATATTGAACTAATCACTTCAGTTAACTGTTGGCTATCACTGACAAGAGGGGAACTCAATAAACCATGAATTAATTCAGAGCTCTATTCAGCTCAATTTGTTGCTGTAAGTTACCTTTTGTGAGTTACAATATCCACTTCCCAACAGAAAAGCTCTTACTAAATCACAGCAGCAGCCAATTTCAGTCATGACCCATGCAGGGCTGCCCTTTTCTTTGTGGTATTCAGCTGTCATTCAAATCAACCGTTTTCATTAAATACACTGTACCCCATCCTATGAAAGCTAGTTGAAGACAGAACATTGCAACTCCATACTACTATTAAAAAAGGTGTGTATACACCTTAGTATTTTGTATATTTGCTCTCACTGATAGGCAACCAGGGTGTTTACCCCTGAGAAACATGAAAAGCTGGGAAACATATCTTGTTCTATAGCATATCCAAACACACCAAATACAATGATTGCTCATTTACTTCAGTATTCTGAGGTCTCATAAACTGATTTTTTTTAACTGAGAAAATTAATGAGTTTTTGTTTATAAATGGTTATCTGGAAATGTTCCATAAAACATGTTTTCAAAATAGCACATGTATGACATGATTCACTGAATTTCCCCACTACGAATATCCCGCTCATAGTCATGTCATGATTAAGGAATTCTTTCAAATATTGCTGATAAAGTTGTGTGCCCTCTACTCAAAGAGTGTAAATCAGATAACCAAAGTAGACCTTGTGGGACCAAAAAGCTATGAATCCAGGAAAGCCCTGAAAGGGATCAGAGTTCTCTCAACCACCCAGAACAGACACATACCATGTCTCTTTCAGTGAAGTAAGATAATGTTTTACAAAAGAAAATAAGATAAAGCCAGTATAAGTTAAGCAATACAACCCAAGCAAGCTGAGATGCAAGAAATCTATTCCAATTAGTTTAGAATGGATTTTTTATTTTTCTTTATTTTTACATTAACACTATTTGGTTTCCTATTTATTTTACGAATCTCCCATTTTTATATTCAAAAATGAAAATTTTTGAATATAAATATAATATTATATTATTATATATTATATTATATAAATATGAATGTAAATATAAATAGCATGAAGCATTCATAATCATCCATGTTCTGTAGTTTCTAGTGAAGTTTGTTATTTAGAATGCATCTTAAACTATCATAAGACATGATGTGCAGAAGATGCTTTTCCCAAGAAAAATTAATAGTCTCTTCAGACAATTAGTATCTTAATATTTGCTTATTTCATAGATTATTCTCTGTATGTTTATACACTTTGTGGTAAAACATCTATTTGTAAATGTAATGCTTTATTATTCTTAATTGCACCATTTAACTGCAGAATTTGGCACACTTTGTATCACTGCATATTCTTGTCTGATTTTTTTTCTGTAAACAAAAATACCTTATGTGCAATATTTCAAAGTAGTGAATACTCTTAATTTCTCATAGATAAATATATACCTGTATTTTTTTATAGTTATAAAAGCCATCATATTCAGACTGCTACATGAACAGAAGTTTTTACTAATGCTCTGTGAAGTTTCCAGTCTCAGTCTGCCCACCACTGTGAAAAGCATAACAGCAAACAGCTTAATTAACAGTACCTAAAGAAGGAAAAGACGAATACATCAATTGTGCTGCTATTCATCGTGGAGCTGTTTTGAAGGAGAAAATATTTCCATTTGTGAGGAGTTTTCACCTGATGCACTTTTATTTTCCACAGATGCAATTTTCCACCTTCCAGGTTCAGATAGACAATGAACAATTGTCCCAATAATTATTGTTTTGAATGAAGAGAATGACCAGGAAAAGGAAATATTGTTTCCCAAAAAATCTTCCTGTGATATGCTGCAGGCACTGTTACTCAGTACAAATTGCCACCTCTCTCTTTGAGCATTTAGATGAAGGAAAGGAAAGCACAACTCTTTCCTTCAGAGTGACAAAAGGAAGAAAGACTGAGAGCAGAGTCGCTGGTGCAGCCAGTTCACCCTTTGAATACTGCTGTGAATGGTGCTCCAGGCCAGCAGAGCAGTCTGGAAACCCACTGATCTTGGCTCACCCTGACTGGTGCTACCATCCTTGGCACCGAGGGACTTTAAAACCAATGACACTGGTGAATTGCAACCTCATTGATTTCACGCCCAAGGAGCTTTACTGAAAATCTGGCTGTATGACATTCTTACTCACTAAAATTCAATTGATTCAGTGCTACCTTATTTTCTGTAAAGAATTATTTTGCTACCCTTTCTTACCTTTTTTTTTATTTTTTTTTTTAAGTTTAGCTTCAGTGCTTGTAGCGAGGGCTTGACTGCTGGTATACAAGCACTCCCCTCACAATGTAATGGGCTCCTGACCCTTTCTGAAAAGATCATTAATCTGAATAAAATATGACTACACAAATTTATAAATCATATTTTCTTTTCAAAAGCAATACAAACAAATGTTCCTTCAATGTGACAATCTAGGAATATAAAGTGAAAGCTGTGCTTATCTGGACAGAGTCCACCAGATTTGGAGTCCCCCATAAAACCTCAACCTCTGCACTACAACCCTCCCACTGTGTTCATTCTCTGATCTTTTCTTGGTTCTGGGAGTGCAGAGGACTTGTAGTTTAGGAGAACCCATTTTAAACTCTGATTCTAAAAAGTTGTGTGCTTGATCTTACTGAAGTCCCATGCAGAGGTCCTTTAGCAGAACCTAGAGATGAGCTCTTTTCTCCCCTTTTTCTGCTTTCCTGACTGAAAATACGAGCCACAAGGCTAAAGAATTTATTTTAACCCCAGCATCCTTCCAGCCAATGTGGTTATAAATGTATTATATACAACAGCTATTTCAGTATAAGAAAAAAAAGTCTTCCTTTTCCTGTCTAGCAGTGTTTAAAAAGTTATTTGGGAGAAGACAGACATGGTTTTGAACTGCTTCCAGCTGAGAACTACATCTAGCCACGCCATTTTCTCCAGCCACTGACTAATTACATACATTTTCAGTGCTTTATAGGAGCTTCTACTTTTGCCACAATTTGGAAGGGAGCCTTTGTGAACAGGCTGACTGTTTATATGGGAGTGTCACTACTTTATGCTCTTCATGAGACAGGCAGCAGGATCAATGCTGACTTACTCCTTCCAAACAGGATTGCATGGCAAGAAGGAAGGTGCAGGGCATGCTGCAGACTGAGGAGCAGAAGTGCAGGCCCAGAAAATGTCAATAGAGGAGGAGATTAACCATCATCTCTGCTTTATCCAAGGAGCAAATAGGTGGGAAGGGTTTCTTTGGATCAGCTACAGGGCCTCTATTCCAGACTCAGTAAATGGAAAATAATAATTCTGTGGTTTGTTTGGTTGGTTTTTTGCTCTTGTTGAAGACTATACATTTAAAAAAAATAAAAAATAAAAAATACCAACTATGCATTTCATGATTATGAGCTCTCACGGAAGGACTCTGGACCTTATGATTTGTTTATTTTTCTTTCCATTTTTCCATTTTTTAAAACAAAGAAAACAGCCTTGTGAAATGGTAAGATTTTGTAAGAGTCATATATAAGTTGTAATAGCTAGAAAGATTTTCAGCAGCAAGTACTGCTTCTCAGGATTGCACCTGCCATCCATTTTGAGAAACAAGTGGAGGTTCTGCAGTTTACACAATCTTTTTTATTAGGCTTCCCCAGCTTGTTTCCCAGATGTACATATAACCTTCTTCCTTTGAATTTTCTCAGGCCAAGCAAGTTTGTCACATTTTCAGTTTTTGACTCTACATGTATGGCCTGTGCGGACTCTTTTTAGCTTGCGTTACATCAGATAAAGCTTCAAGAAGCCAGAGACATCTACTGTGACACACGAAATGTATTCTCTCTGTATTCACCTGGCTTTGCTTCACTGCAGATTTCCTCCAAGTAATGCAATTCTTCTATATATGTATCTGAAAAATTAGTGAGAAATCTATTCCTACCATGATGAAATTAAAAATAAACTTTGAAGCCCAAAATTTCTGGAGAAGTAGAAAGAAAGCAAATTAGCAAAACCTGAGAAACTGAAATTTACTTGGGTTTTTTTGGGTTTGGTTTTTTTTTTATATGCACCTGGGAAGCTCAAGATTTTCATTGAAAGTGGAGATGAGGCAAAGCAGGATTTTGAAAAAGAAAATGATTCTGAGTATTGAGGCTAAAGGGAGATTCCTTGTTCAGATCCATTTTTTTTAATGTGTAAAAGACTGATGAGAGCAAAGGGCAGTTGTTCTTTCCTTTGGAATGCATGTATGATTTCAAATAAATAAAGATGCTTAACAAATGGAAAGATTAGCATTTCTGCACATTTTAAATGAGTCATGTGTGACAGTAGCTTAATTCTTTTTATACAATCCAAGTTCACACAAAGAATGCATTAAACATGAGAAATGCATGGCTATTTTTACATACTCAAGACTTTTTAATGGAACATCAAAACCAGAAAATGTTCACAAGGATGAGGTCTTCTGGGAATATGCTATTATGTTTTTTCATAAGAATAAATAATTCAAATTTTTATCATCATTAGGTTTTTATTCATGGTGCCCTATCTAAATTATTATTTTGGTCTAGATATACCAAGATTTGGAGTGTGTTGGACAGTTGTTGGAAGAATTGGAGAAACTTGCCTTTTAATCTAAGATCACATATTCCCTTATTCCTTTACTGAGTGCATGCTCTTAAGAAATTTTACCCCAAATAGTCTTATCAATCAAAAAGTTGTGCCAGCTATAATGACTTAAACTAAACCCACTTCTATTGTATGTTCAAACTGTAATGACCAGTGGTAAATTTTTCTCTCTCAGTATCAGAGTAAGAGCAGTTATTTGACTATAACAGTTTTACCTGTGATAGTGACATGGACATTCCAAAAGGTAGTTTGAGACCCTCCTTTGGTTTCTTCTCAGGTTTGGTCTGCCTGTATTGTCTTATCAATATATTCAACTGGTCACTTAAACCAAGACTTTCAATGCTTCCACTGTCCATACATCATAAAGAGTTTCACAGTAAAGTCATATCTGTGCTTCATTTTAATATTTCCTAACAAGGAGTTGAAAAGACTGAGACAGCTGTAGGGCACAGATGTTGATGTTTGAAATTATTTATCTCCCCCTTAGTACTTCTAGCTAAGAAGTTGACTCTGTATGCTATTTTCCCTGTGAGTCTTGATGAGTATTTGGTTAATCTAGGGCCAACCTCTTTGCAGATGGCTCTTTGTGACTGCTGAAAATGTGCTTTCTAGAATGACTTTTGTGGTTAATATTGTTTATTTTTTTCTCTCTCTGGGTGGAATTTATGTTTAAATTATTTAAAATCTAGTGCTAAGGATGAAGAATTCTTTTTGTCCCGTTTTGCTTGAAGAGGACACGGAGGAGTTTGTTTCTGGGATCTGGCTTCCTATATGATAGAGTTCCTCAGATTCATGAGTAAATTTACTCTCACAATTGTACCAACAGTCAAACTTATAAAAAGAGGTTCATCAGTTCTCTATGCATATGTCCCATTATGTTCCTATACCTAATGGCACGTTGTATCTTGAGCTTTGTTAAATCTTCTAATTAAAACATGTTAACAAAGCCGAAGAAAAATAAATGAAACTACTCACAAGAAAATTAAATTGAGAAGCTAAGCTCATTTATAATTATTGTATTTCAATTAGGCTTTACTAGGGCTGGGTGAAGGTAGAGATAAAAAGAAACTACTTTGATGTCTGAGTTTCATAAATATTTCTAGTGTCCTATTTGTGAAGTCCACAATATTAATGATAACAGTTTACCGCATGCAAGCTTTTTCATGCCAATTACTATACTTAAGAATTCACTCATAATATTACATCAAAACATGTCAAGGCTCAGCCCCTAGGTTTGTAAAGCAGGTTTTCTTTATGGCACTTAGGGGAAATAGGACTACTCACACCTCTGATTCACAAATTTAAGAGACTTTTATTGTTACCCTGTCAGAAGTCCTGATTTGTTCAGTTTATAGAATTTTACTGGGTGATCCTTACTTGATCAGGTCCAAATCTCTTAGCTGGATTAGAGCATATTTATTAGGCAGAAAAAATGTACCTTATTTCTCACTAATATTCATAAAATTTTAGCTTCTAGTTTTTCCATTTTATCATCTTCTGCTTCTAAATTAAGGAGTCATAAAATAAAAGAAACCTTCTGGTGAAGTAGATACTTGTTGCCAGTCACATTTCTGACCACCATAAAATGTTTTGCTTTCCCAATCTTTAAAGTATAAGAGTTCTAAAACTTAAGAAGTCAGTCTTAATCTTTCATGTTTTTGATAAGTTCATGAATTAAAATGTATTAATTCTACAAGACCTAATAATGCTAGCCAGCTTGTTACACACTATCTTCTGTTTCCAAGAGCTATGCTTTCCTAAACTACAACAATTTTAAAAATAACTAGAAACAAATAACCATACAAAGGAAATAGTGCCATTAATTTTGAAACTACATTTCTTTTTCCATTCAAAGTTTATGGCTCAAAAGACCAAATAACTTCCAACAATCATTGCTGATTTTCCTCCTGAATTTCTCAACTCTTCTAAGGTAGTGTTTGTTACAAGTGTGATTCTTTCTTGAAGCATATGAAAACACCCATTAATTTTCATAGGGATGACCCTACACGAGCTAAGTTAATGATGCACATATGTACTTACAAATTAGAAGGCTGATAGATAGTCCTGCATATTTCTCATTATACCATTATGAGCATCAAAAACACCTTATTACTTTGTTTAAAAAAAAATCTTTAATTTTATCATCAAGCCAGTTATTTCTTTCTCTGGTGAGAGAAGGACATTGAGTGATTCACTCAAGTTGTTTGGGTGAATTAGTTCTAATGGATTTCTGTATATTTGTTTTTTTAGCTCCTGTCACCACCAGGAAATGAGCTCATTACTTAATCTGGAAACCCAAAAGCAACCTTCAGCCACGCTTAATGTAGATAAGTGATTAGACAATTCATCTGATCACAATAATCTGGGAAAGAAAACAATGGCATAAAAGTATCTTTTAAGGCTTAGGTCACAGTTAAATTTTGACTTCAGAAAGCCACCCTACCAGAACTAAGTAAAAGTGTGTATCTATCACTTGCATCCTCCTTTCTATTGCTCTCCATTCCATAGAAATAGAGTGGAATCTCAGCATAATGTTTCTTCAGAAGAAATTTTTAGACAGATTTAACACATGCTAAAAATACTCCCTGACTGTTTGCCAGTGGTTTCACAGCCTTGATGGCAGCCATGACACCATCATAGTCTGCTTTGCCCTCCAGCTCTACAAAATAATTGGTTATATTCAGATATGCTCTTTGTGTCACAGTGAGTCAAGCATTCACACCAAGTCAACGTCACTCAAGGTCTCTTGTCTCCCAGTGTGTTTTGATGTGTTAAAGATAAAACATGGCTCTAGAAGACTACTGAAAAGCTAAGAGCCTTTCTGTGAAATGACTGAAAGCTGTAATTGTTGACATATTGTAAATACCACATATTGTGTTGAGATGACTTTGTCATACTACTTTCAGAGATCAGGTTATGCAATTGTAAAGCAGAAGGATTTTGGGTTGCTGCAGGATTTTTTTTGTTTTGGTGGGTTTTTTTGTTTGTTTTGTTTGTTTGTTTCTTTTGTTTTGGTTTTGGTTTTGGTTTATTTTTGGGGGGTTGTTTTCTTTTTTTTGTTACAGCTCATTTACAACAATCCAAGCTAGAAGCACAAAGTAGGATTACCAGGTTAGAAGAGACCTCCAGGAGTCTCCAGTTCAGCTATCTTTTCAAAGCAGTCTCATCTATGAAATCAGACCAAGCTTTTATTCAGTCTCCTAAAGCTCCAAGGAAGGAGGCTGCATATCCTCTCAGGGTAACCTCTAGGCAACATCTTCTGGTGCTTGAATGTCCTATAGATGAAAATATTTTGCTTTAAGTCAGAAGTCCCCTGTTTTAGTTTATGATCATGGTCATTTGTTCTCCCACCATGCAAGTCAGTCAAAAACCTGGCTCCCACTTCTTAATGACCTAATTTTCGGCCTGAGCCCTGAGTCTTTTCACATGGGTCAAGTGTTGCAGAGCCTTAGTCACCTTAGTGACCTCTGCTGAACTTTCTCCAGTAAAATTTTCCTGGATTCGTTTGCTACGGCATCAGAAATAGCTCTTGGTGGGTGGAGCAGCATTGACTTGGAGAATTTGCGATCACAACTGTGCTGATGGAGCACTTCCACAGCATAAACTGGTGTGAGGTTATGCAGATATGTGATACAAATGATCATAAGCTACAGTATGATTGTACTGTATGACTCATTGCTGGGGGCACTTCTAGCTGTTGGAAATAGATTTTCAGCCCACAATAAGGACACCAGCAATATTCAGGGAACCAATTATCTGTGAACCTGCCCCCTTCATGCAGCTGCTAGTGGAACTCAAGGCTTTGGGAAGCAGAAGTGTTTCAGGTATTCTTTGAGGACTGTATTTGGGTAGTTTAGTAATGATTGTCTTTAGCTGACTGTTAAACCAGTAAATTTCCAGTGACATTTTAATTTCCCCAGTTTTGTTTTGAAACAAGTGACGCCAAATCATATCAGTGGTTTCTGCATCTCAGCTGAGGAGCAGAAACTCCTTAAACTTGCCAAAATTCATCAGCATTGGCCTTCAGACTGCTCAGTCCAGTTCAGTGTATGAATTATAACACCTTCTTTATTGAAAATTGAAATCTCCACATCCAGAAGAGAAAAAAGGTGTGAGACACTAAAGCTGGGTCTGGTGAGGTTTTTTATGCATTCCCAGAAACTATGTCATAATTTCTTACTCACTATATTTATCTTTCCAGTATTCACTTTATATTATCATTCAATATTTTTATTCACAAATTTGGTAATCTGGTGTAAGAATCAGTGGCACAAACAATAATAGTACACGACGGTAGAAAACTGAGAAAAGAATCTGGGATGTTCAGTAACTAATGTATTCACTGATGGCTAAAAATTATATTCTTATATGAGAATAATGGCATGACCACTCTAGTCTCATCAAGAATATTGTTCACTTTAGCATGTGTATTTTTCAAGTTGCATTAACTATACTACAACCAATGCTGTATCATAATTTACTTCTTCAAAGCGGCCTGTATATTAAAGAATGTCAAACTGTAACATTGTTCTACAGGATTAAATATATCTTTCTCTCCCCACACAATTTATTATTTATTTCTTCAATAAGTGGGATGAACACTGATCCCTCAAGTGTTTAAATGCCATTGAAGCCGCTGCCTCAGCACACAATAGTTTCTGTTACAGACACACTTATTACAAAAGAACGGGTGAGGAAAGCCGGGCTCAGACCACATGCAGCTGACGGCACTGCTGTCCACTGGAGAAAAGAGATACACAGAAGTGTTGGTTTAACATCCCAGCCAACAAGCTAGGCCCAGTTTAAATTCCCCCTCCCCCAGCTCGCCTTCCTTGTGTGTGTGTGTCTCTCTCTCCCTTTGTTAGATTCTCACACTCTGCTTTTCCAATTGCTTTAGCCCGAAGCAGTTGACATTTACCCCAGCTAGATAATCGAGGAATAACATTTGCGTTACAGTTTAACATGACCTCTGCCTCTACAGCTCTTTTTAGATTACCTTCCCCCCAAAAAAATGGTTGCTGACACCATAGTGAGGTAGGAGGTGGGAAAAAAAGAAAAGAGAAGCTTATTATTGCAGTGGCACAGTCAATGTCATGAGAAGCTGCTCTGCCCTTTTCAGTTGTGGGTGAGCAACTATTAAGGAAAAGGTATTAAAAGGAGGAACAACTGTGATGCGAGGGACACACAGGTTAAGCTCAAAGCAAAGGTTAATGGATTGACTGTTACCTGTGTATGAGGCTTAATGTTGGTCTATACACAAGAGAATTGCTTCGAGGTTGTATTTTTTTCATGAAACTAAATTAAAGGGCTAATTTATTCCAGCATTAAAGAGTGAGACGCTGCTGTTGTTGTTGTTTTAATACACAAGAATACATTTTTAATTCAAAATGTGAGTTTTTAATTACTTAATTTCTTTTTTTAATTATTTAATTTTTTCTTTCTAGTACAGGGTGCTATTTCCAGTGCAGTGTGATTGTGAAAAGACCAAAAATTGGCATTTTTGTCTGAAGATACTGATTTAAATTTAAATGGAGTTTTAATGTTGTTCAAGGGAATTAGATAAAGTTTAGAGCAATCATTCAAGTTATATCTCAAATGCAAAAGGTTTTGTTTAAAAAGACTTTATCTCAAATAGAAACAAAGAGTGATGTTTTCTGAAGAGCAGATGAGAAAAACTATTCAATATTTTTTTCAGATCTGTTTTTCAAATTTAAAGTGTGTTTCTAGATTAAAATACATATCAGTGGCTGCAAATCCTTAGAAGAGTTCCAAGTGAAAAGATCAACATACAGCTGATCTATAAAAAGTTTAAAAATAGTGGGAAAGGAATTCCTTGTCTGTAAATTACTCAGTCAAGTAATTGACTGTAAAATAAATAAATAAACAAATAAGTAAATCTATAAATGTATATATATAATGAATATATAATATATATATAATATATATCTATGTATAGCAAAATCAGATTATCTCTACTTATTTCAGGGCAAAACCAAAGCAGGCTGATGTATTCAAAATTTTGATTTGCTTTCTTTTTCAGTTATGTCATCATGATAACAAAAAATCATTGGTGTATATACAATATTCACATTACTTTTATCAATATAGACAAATTAATATGATACAGAACTTATCAAATTGTCTTCTCCCTGTGAGTGAATTTAAGTAAAATCTTTTCCATAGAAGAAGCAGTGACAGAAGACAAATGCATTTATAATGAAAGGAAAACAACTAAAATCAGGTTTAGGCCATCTGTAGATTTTGAACTTTGTAGAGGCTGTTTCATCATGATCAATTTCTTTATCTAGAGTTTTTCTTACACACCACCTTCCACTTGATTAAATCATGTTTTCAGGGAAAAAGCTAAGCACATAATATCGGCATGAAGGCTAGAAGCAGACAGAAGAGGGAAATCAGTCAAATATTCACAAACTGTCACTAAAACTTACATGCTTTTCCTGTCTGCTTGCAATTTTGGGAGCAAGAATCACCAAAAGAAATACATAACAGAAATCCAAATCAAGCATAATTAGCATTATTTTAGTTAAATGGAATATCAGCTTTCAAAAACCTGATATTTTAGAACTGGCTTATTAATGCCTTCCTTAAAAAATGACCTATTATTCTCCTTCCTTGCCAATGTTGAATCACTTCCCAATATTAATTTTTGGGTGCTTTGCCCAATTTTATTTTAAATTTCTCAGATGACTTCCACCATTTTTTGTGGCAGACTACTCCTAAGCTTAATGTATCCTACCACCCAGAACTTATTTCTCAATACTCATCCTTTTACCCTGTCTACTATTTCAAATGTTTTTTCAGCACAAAGACTGAGTTATATCCTCACACACACTTAGCAGCTGCAGCTGGTAAGATTGTGTTGAGCAATTGCTCACCCCA
This sequence comes from Pseudopodoces humilis, assembly GCF_049639895.1. Lineage (NCBI taxonomy): Eukaryota > Metazoa > Chordata > Aves > Passeriformes > Paridae > Pseudopodoces > Pseudopodoces humilis. The sequence continues at coordinate 62,879,740 of NC_142200.1, read as the reverse complement.
GAAGACTAATCCTTATTTATGTCCAACATGAGTCTTAATTACCACTTCTTCACACTAATTTTTATTATGTATATATGTATCTATTTCTTAAATATTTGGTTATTAAGGACAGAAAACTACCATATATTCTCAGCTAATACGGTGAAATTAATGACTGTTCTCTTTTTTTTTCTTTAAATTAAATTCAGTGGCATTTGGCCCAGACACAGTTTATTAGATGAGACACAAATAATTCAATATAAAAATCTGTGCAACTATTTCCCTACTGTAAGAGGAAAATTTGATATAGTTCATAAAAAAATGAATACTTCAATGTTCAATTTATTTTTGTATTTAAAGAAGCTGTTTATGCAATTTGCAACTCTTCCTGTGGCCTTCAGTACTCTAGTGAAGGGAGTTTCTTCGAAGAGTTCTTTTGGTCACAGAGCAGTACAGTTTTCAGTGACCCAAATGTCAAATGTAATGCTGAAGATAACACAGGATTTCTGAAAAGCAGCACTTCACATGGGCACACAACCTGTCTGATGAGGCTGATGTGAGGATCAGGCACAATGGAGATATTTCAATACAAGAGAATTATGAGGTTGCCAGATCATTCCCAATACTGTCTAAACCCAGTAGATGCAATTCCTTCTGGCTATCAAAGGAACAGAGCATGAGGACAAAGGGGGATTTACCCACTACTGTATTTATGTATTCGCTACTGTATTCCTTCCCTGTGGATGCACTGTGGATGCACTAAGGACCATTTTCGAGGGGTGTTGCTGCATGATTTTTTATTTGACTCTTTCCTAAAGAGTGACACCAACCAGAACAAAGTTAAAAGTTAAACAGGGAAAGACGGACAAAAGTCTTGACTGATGCACCAGAAGAGCTCCTGCCTGAATAGGATTTAACAGAAATTTGCTTACACTGGCTGTGAGGAAGCCTGCAACTGCTGAGGACAGGGGCATGGACTTCCCTGCTGTTCCAAGGTACAGCAGAATAGCTGTAATCAGCAACAACCGTGTTCCTGTGCCAACCAGCCCATCCATGGTTTGCTAAGAGATGGATAGAGGGAGGGAGCAAGGAGGGATAGCTGGAGCTGAGGTGAGTACAGTGAGAGGGCAAGTGTTAGTGATGCATGTTCCACCTTCTGCAGGGGTAGTCAGCACCAAAGGAGGCACTGAACAGCAGAAGGAATTATTTGAAAACTTTACTCTCAGAATGATGTTAGAAGCTGACTGTGCTCAGATGACTTCAGTTGGTGACTCCTCTTGTTACTTTTTTAAGAGGATAAGCTCTGTGTCACTTTGAGCAGTAATATCCCACCAAATTGTGTAGTGCTAAGAGGAACTGCAGAAAAGTTCATGTTAAAAGTGCAGGATCTTGCCTTCCTGCATTTATATGAATTATCCTGCGAGTTGGAGTCTGTGCATGAGCAAATTATTAGGGTGAAGGGCAGGTTTAATGCTCTGCCCTCAGTTCACACATGACCAATATGGATGCTCACCTGCAAAGAATGGCTTTCTCTAAATATCCTCAGGCAACCTTACTGCACAGGAAGGCCGTGTACTGCCATATCCTGAGAAGATGCCTAAATTTTAAGAACAATAAAGTTTAAAATACAAAAAGAATACAAAAAATGCATAAGCTATAAAACATTTTAAATTACATTTGGTTACAAGTTGCTTCATTGAATATCATCCTTTTTCCATCTCCAAGGTTTATTTATTTATGACCACATTTACTTTAAAAGCGATAAATGGGGAAATGAAGTTGAGCTAGTGTCTTAGAAACCATAGGGAAAATATATTGGGAAAATTGCTATTTAGCTGACCACTATTTGTATATGAATTACTTCCACACAGAATGAAGATGAAATTTTTTTCTTTTTCCATTTCTGTTTGTAGGTGAGTATTGTAATGGTTGGTTTAGTTTTTAGTTTAACAGCACATGGAGTCTGTATCTTTCAGCTGGATACATTTATTTCAAGGTACTTAGAAGCTGACTTTTATGAGATTATTTAGTCAGTGATTATTTTTGTTGAGAAATGTGTCCTTTATCCCTCTCATTCATCCACTGCTAAGATATTTCTGTTTGTCAGAATGCCTCCATTTCTGATAAATGACTGAAGACTGACTGCTACACTTTATTAAAAAGTAATAACAATTTTTGTACGCACCCTTCACATTGTAAGGGGGGGACCATGAATCAAAGGACACTGCCTGTCTGGGCCTGATAAATGCATCGTTTACCAGCTGAGGAGTTATTTAGGACTGGCTATTAATTTAAATCACATTTATCTTCCCTGAATGGGGGGAGGTTGCTGTGATAGGACTGCGAATGACCAATAGTGCAGCTAAGTGCACATTATTTATTACTACCGCCTGCAAAGCACTGCACAATATGTTAAAAAACCCCAGTGCCAATTACCATGGTTAATCTAGTCAGGGCAGTAACAGATTTCTTCCCAACACAAGCCAATTTCTACACTTGTACTCCAGAAAGTCATTGTTTGTTCAAAATTCCTGATGATTTGAAACAGTTTATTTATCCTCTCATAAACCATTATAGGCAATACCAGAACTCTTCAGTTTTTCCTTCATTTTGGAAAAAAAAAACCCAAAACAAATATCTCTTGAGACATTTAAAAACAGGAATTTCTTGAGGGCAATAAAGTCTTGTAAACCATATCTTCTTGGAGATTTCTGAGTTTTGTTCCAAGGCCTCTGAACAAGAAGTTTTGCTGTGGCTTAGGGAACACTCATGCAGAACTGCTCTGAGCCACTGGAATCTAACCTGCTCAGAAAATGTTACACATAGAATTAAAGTAGTTCTGATAAAAACCATCATACACAGTGCTTTTTAAAGCCCAGGGTATGAATTCAGCATAACACATATGCCTGTAGGATATAGTCATCTCTGCCTTGTTGCTGTAGGCTAAGGTAGTTGTTGTCAAGGGAGGTGGCTCTGATATTTAAAAGTGTAGCTGAAATAAATGGCTATTGATGAACAGCTACTAAGATGCCCTAAGTGCATCTTGTAAGTGTAAGTGGTGGATGATTACCTTCTGAGAACTCATTGATGACAGGAAGCTCTTGAGGTGGACAATGTGGCTCACATCCCAAGTAACCAACAGAGAGCAGAAACACAGTAAGACAGGCATAGATACATGGAGAAGTGAAGGAACAGCAGACATTGAAACCATAGTTCTCCTCCTTACCTGCAAGAAAATATCAGTGAGAAAGATAACAACAAAGCATTGCTTTAGTTATCTGCAATCATTTACTTTCACACTCACTCTTCTTGTTCCATGGTTATGATAACGCTAGAGTCCCTTCTGGCATTCAGCAGAAATATTGGTTTTTCTTAATGCTAGCTGCTCATCCATTTCCAAAAATCCCCTATTGTTTCCCACTGGTTATGAAAATCTTACTAACAAACTGCTTTCCATGGATCTGCATTCAGAAAACATCACTGTGCTAGCAGTGGTAGTTGGTAAATCTATAGAACTGTCCCCCGTACTCTGGTAAGTTTATCGCCACTGCTGCCTTGTATGTCAACAATCCCATAACTGGAATAAGAACTAAGTAATGATTACCAATGTCCAATACTATCCACTGTTATGTATGAGTAATTCTGGTTTTGCATGCTTGTTGCATCAGCTCCCAGTAGTAATCAAGCCTTTATCACTAAAAGAAAAGTACAAGTACTGAACACCATGTTTGGACAAAGTGTTGGGTTTCCCATCCCATTAGTCTGAGAAATAAACAGGATATTTCTATGCAATTAGCCCTAAAATAAATAAGCAGAAATATGAAGAGAAATATACTGACACATTACAAGAGAGGATTAATTCTAACAAAGTGTTGTGTGTACAGGTCCCTCGAAGTCTGAAGCATTTAAGGTAAATATAAGACCTTTGCAATTTTTTTTAAACAGTGACAGCAGTTAACTGAAAAAACAGAGGTTATACTGAATTTTCCATGAAGAAAAATTTTTTAAGACAAGAAAATGTTTATATTTTCCCCCCTTGGGCTATATCTGATGCTCTTATTCAGCCACATAACAGGAACTAATCCAGGATGTTTCATTGCAAAGAAGATTTTCATATTTGTCTCCTCACTTCTAAAAGTCTGTACAGTTCTGGGAATCTGTTTTTCCTTACTGGTACAAATCTGCTGTTTTACCTCAGAGGATCTGTGGCATAGCTTTGGAATCTAGGGCTGGAAGGGAATGTGGGGACTAAATCCAATTCCATGCTCTTGAAAGCAACCATATCATATCATCTTTTTGCACTTATCAAACTCCACCTTAAAAGCAATTAGTTTTTTTGTTCCTCAGCCCCTACACCCTTACTATGCTTGGGAAGCTCTTCCAGGGAATGATTGCTGTGTTAGATAAGATCCCTTTTTCCCATTTCTAGCATAAACATACCTCCTATTTTTTTTTTATTACAAAGCTGGCATTCAGCTTAAATATTTCACCTCTATCTCTTGTGTTTATATGTATATGTATTTCTAAGCAACAGTCAAATCTCCTTTAGGGACTGGCTTGTTAGACTAAGCATGCCAAATTACTTTGGTGTCTCTTTGATATTTGTGTACTAACTGTACTGTTTCTAGTAATATTTCATCTTTCTTTTAATAGGTACGTGATCCTCAAGGTTTGGTTTTATTAGGGTATTGGATGGTGATACCAATGTGTTCTTATCCTCTCTGGAAACACCTCCATTCTCTACTTCAGAAACACATTTGCCTTTTTTCACAGCTACAGGTTATTGGCAGCTCACGGTCATACTGTGATCAGCCAGAGAGTTTAGGTCACTCTCTTCTTGGTGATTTCTGACAGATGAGCTCGGAGTTTATAGCAGAGTATTTGTGTTATTAGTCCCTGAGTGACTGACCTTGTATTTTGTGCTATTGAATTTCATCTTACTTCTATTCCTGTCGATCTCAAGGCTATCTGATTCTTCCACTGTGATATCCTGATCCTCTTCCCTACAGAAGATGTGTCCTGGTGCTGGTGTTATCAATATTTCTGTGCATAAGTCAGATCTGTAATAAAAATACAACCACTGTCTTACTGAAATGTCTCAAACTGGACCACACTCCAGACTAACAGCCTCCTTTTTACACACCCAAGTCACCACTCTCTTCAGTGAAGTGTTTACCCACATTATATCTATCTCTGAAAATCTTTGGCTGCTCCAGCTTTACCAGTTTTACTGGTTTTCATATTTGCACCACGGTTTTGATGTTTGGTATCTGAATATCTTCTGTTTGTATGATGTTAGGGATGCAAGGGTGGGTTCTTGTGTTCTTTTGTAGCTGTTCCTTGACACTGGATTTTCAGATCACTGTCTTACAGTAGCGTCTCAGATAGCTCTTTCTTTCTATGAATATGAATATGGAACTTTATGAAACTGTACTGGGAGGAGAAAGGAGGAATGGAACAGACTACCTGGTGGGACTCCAGCTTTGTATCATCTGAGAAACAGTAGTGAAAAAGAACCCAAGCATTGAAGTGAAGTTGAACAAAAGTCCATCACTTAAATATGTGGCAAAAAAAAGAACGCATTGCTTTCAAATTTTAAGCTATCAGGCATGCCAGTATGCCAAGCCCCTGTCAAAAGCACATAATAGAATGCATATTTTTAGATCAAAAGCTGCTATCATTTCATATAGATTTTCATAACCTGGAGTTGTACAGACTGAATATTCAGGGCAGAAGATTTGCCCTGAAGACTTTGCATGTCAATCATTTGTAGTGCAAAGAATGGGTCATATCCACATTCGGTCACATTTTGCTTCACTTATGACAAATTCCCCAACCTAATATTTAAGCTGTGTTATACTAAAAAATATTTTTGATCATGTTTCTGCCATGTTATGACTCTAAGCATTATGTTTTCCACATAAACTATAGAATAAAGTCCTTGACCCGGTTAATCCTCAGGCTCTGGTCTGTCTCTGAGTTAAAGATACTCAGACACCTCCGGAGCTAAACACACAAGATCACACTACTTGTTCTATTGCTTCAATTCCTTCCTTTTAACCAAGAACCATTTGTAGGAGCTCAGTCTGTGCTACTTCCTCTGCTTACACTGCAGGTATTCAAAAGACAGTCAGTCTTAATTACCCCATCCCCCTTCACACATCCCCACACCCAATTAATAATGTTCAGTGATGTATGAAGCTGAGTTTACATTAATGTAATTTTTTAATACATTAAAGTGGTGCATATCTCAGGCATTTTATAAATAAATGTCACTAATTTATAAATACTTGTGCCACCCTGGGGATAACAGACTGTGAAGGGGAAAGGGCAACAGGGGTGCAATCCTCTCTCTTCCCACTCCCATTTGTAGCTCCTGGGGATGCTCAAAGAGATTAAAACTTGCTCTTGCCAAATCCCAGGACGTACAGCTATTACTTACTGTGCACAGTGCAATATAGTTTAGGCTCAGAAAAGAGCAGCCTAGCAACTCAGTCTTTGCTGCCACTCTAAGAAAAAATTAGGTTTTCTCTAAATAAGGAAAGGAAAAAGGTTCAGGTACATGAGAATCAAAGTTTCTGTGTCAAATCATATTCCTGATGCCTTTTCAAAGCCTAGAGCTCTGTAATATCAACAATAAATAAATATGTGTTGCTGCATGTGCGGACTTGCAAGATGGAAGGGTTTAAAATTCAGATTCACAGTTGCCAAATCAATAAAATGAAGATTGCCTGTTACTTAAACCACAGCTTATTGGAGTTAATACATTAATTTAATTCCACATTGTAACTTGGAGTGAGAGCATAAAATGGCACAGAAATGCCTAAAAAGAAAAAGTATCATTGGATGAAATTTTGGAAGTAGTTGATGCTGTCTGGCTTAGTTTTGAGCCTCACTTGTACATGTATGGGGAAAGTCAACAAGATGCATCATTGTGCAAATGTTCTTCAGGATGTCATCTCTTTTGTTGTTACTAAATTTCTAAGGCTTCTGATTATTTTTTATTTCATTTATTACTGTAAGACTGTACATTTCTGCACCAGAAAACCATCACCCTTTAATACAGAGTTTGCCACATTTCTATAACAGCCATAAATTCTTCTCCAAACCAAGAACCAGGTATATGATACAGAGGGTAAAGCGAAATTTTGTTTTGAATATAATACACTAAACTACAAAGCAAAAAAAAATAATAAAAAATTATGTTTCTGTTCCCAGATATGGGATATGCATATAGAATGAATATTAATCTGTGGTAAGGACAAGAGATATTTTGACCTTTTTATAAAGTGTGACAAATGATTAAATGCTTTTACCCCTGTCTATAGCAGACCTCCACCACCTATGATTTTTAACAAGCAGAGGGAAGCCTTTTGTTTTTAATTTCAAGCTCAAGGTGAAGATTCTATACAGGTAATAGTAAGAAAATTTTAGGCGTTTTGGTTTTAGTAATTGTCTACAGTTCTTTTCTCCTGCTGAGCTTCCTGTGAGATGGTCTGCGAATATGCAGCTTCATTGTTCCTTTTGGGCTGTGTTTGCAGACTATTTCTAACCCACATCAATGCAATCCAAATAATCCTCAGAAGTTGCTTCATTATTTATTAGAAAAAGCAATCTGGCATGCGGTGTGTTATTGACAGCTGAAATCCAATACTCAAAGGTCACCAAAACAAATACCAGAAAGAAAAGGTGTTAAGGCAAATAAAAATACACCTTTTTAATTTTGACTGAATTGATTAAATAACAATTGAGTGGTGTCACAGGTCATAAGGCTTTGAGACATAAGGTCAGCTTAATAGAAAAGAGCCTGGGGCCATGTCACAGGGTATGCTCTGAGGCCTAGGACTGAGGCCACATCATTGTGCTCACTCCTGCCCTTACCCCATGTAGTCTGAAATGAAGAAACGCCTAAACAGAATAGAGAACAGTCTAAATAGACTAGTGCTTATCGCTGAGGGCTACCCCCTGAGTCAATGCTGTTTAGAACTGATTGCTTTATTTGAACTGAGAGCACTGGGCATCTCTCAGTAAACATTTTATAAAATTCAGTAGGCTGAGAAAAAACAACAAAACAACAAAACAACCAAGAAACAAACCAAGAAAAAAAACCTTTCTATATAAGTACTCTATAACATATGTACATCTCTTTACAGTCCCACAGTTCAGCCCAGTCATTTCAGGACTGACATAAAATGGGTGAAATACAAAATTAAACACTTTAATACACTGAAATCAAAAGAACTTTCTATGTGATTTTGAAAAGACTGAATCTTACTGTGGTTAATACACATACTAATGTTAATTAAACCTACATAATTTGTTTAGTGCCGGCTTTTTATATGCTAAATTATTTTGTTGGTAAATATAACTAGGCCAGGGAATCTATTGCCATAGAAATTCATACCTTGAGATGCTGTGACTGATCTTTTTAAAAGGGCTTAATAATCTTACATTTAATAATACAAATGAAAAATCTTGGTTTGTCTCTAGTTAAAGGAGTGACTTAAACCCATGTCCCATCAAAGCACAAGAAATTAACTACATTAACTTCAGCAGGTTAACTGAAAAACAGCATGTAGGAAATTCAGTATAGGAAAGTAAATAGTTATCTAGAGTATTTTACATTTTCACAGCTACCTGCTGTCTCCAACAGAGACTAAGGCACATCTCCCACTCCTGCAGCTGAATCTCCTAGCGCTCTTCTCTCCAGCTTTTCCTTTGTCAGTCCACTTTGGACTGGTAAGGCAAACAGCTGTTACTGTACAACAATATTTCTCCATGGAAGAGAGCTGGTCTGGAAAGATTATTTTTTTCTAGTATTATTATCCCATTTCTATTATTTATTTCTATTATTATCCTTTTGAAAGGATTTGTATAGTCTATTTTGGCTCACTGATACTCCAGCATCGTTTTAAAAATGAGCTCCTGCAATATCCTGTCATTCCTAGACTTCTCATGGCAACAGAGTTGCTAAATTTTGCCCTAGTTTTAGGCCTGATCATGCTCCCATTTAATGAATGGCTAAACTTCTGTTGATTCTCAGGACAATGATTCTGATTTTCATTTTTTATTTATTACTTAAATTTTAATTTTGCATGCTAACACATTGACTCACTATATAACTACAAGAAATTTCTAGAACTAAATATTTTTTCATTTTTCAAAATTGGTCATACTCTATGCAACATGTAAGAAGAGTCACAAAAAAAATTTGGAATTTTAATCTAGTTATTCAACTATTAATGAGTTAGGATTTTCAAATGTAAACAAATATTTAAGGAAATAAGGTATGGGATCAATTATATTACAGTGGTGTCTCATATAACTTCACAGTAGAAAGAATGCATTTTACCACTGGGAATATGATACCACTTTTAATGTATTTTCTACTTAATGACAATTTTAATTGTCTGGAGTTGAAAAAAATGGCTTTTGTTTTAAATTTCTAGTTTACCTATACTCTATGCTCATTGTCTTAGAATAGTTTGCTTCCTTTTCAATCAGTTTATTTTAAAATATAACCAATGGTTCCAAAAGATAGTACTTTAAAATATAATTATACAAACATTGAAAATCAGGACCTACTTTGTCCATAAACATCAAAAGCTAGGACTTTAATTCACAAACATCTTTATCAGCAGTGGTGAAGACCATAAATCACTCAATGATGCAAATAATGTTTAGTACTCTTAGGAAAGGGTTTGAACAGTATCAGCTATAGAAACAGTAAAAATAAAAAGATGTATTTTATTTAAAAAGCTTCCTTTTATGTGCCCAGAAGAATCTGCGCCTGAGGTTTTCATAGAAAAAATTAAATCTCCCACCTATAATTGTATGAAATAAAATATTATTTATGAAAAGTCATTGGGGAAACTTTTTCTTTCAGTGGAAATTACTTCTCCATTCACTCCTATAGGCAGTGCTGTGATTTGTGCTCATAGAAGAAAGTCAGACCGCAGCCCTTTAAAAAACCTTTCAGACTGATGATATATTATCTAGTATGGTGGGTGGAAAATGGCAATGGAAGAAAGTGTATGTCAACACGCAGAAAAAATGCACAAGTGCTTGATGGCTGGAGTGTTCCATCCTGTGTATGTTGGACAAGGTCCTCTTGGGCAGCACCTTTGCACTCCAGCAAACCCCAAGGTCAGGGAAGAGTCAGGAAGGAACTGCAAAGTGCTGGCTCAAGAACAACCTGAAGACCTTTGATCATTCACTCAATAGGGTTGATGTAAATAATAAATAATGTAAACACTACTAGTTCACAAAAATGCTGCATTTTCAATGCCCTGGTGCTTTTCAGGTTTGTATAATGACCTTCATCTCTTCATAACTCTCAACAGGATTTGTTGAGAATATAGACACAGAACAGATAATCTAATGTCCAATCTAATATCTATACTTTCAAATCTTTCTCTTTTGAGGATGCACTGAAACATATGAACATGAAGGGACTATTTACCCACTGCCTCACCTTTACTTTCCATGCTGAAAAGCACTGCTCTTGTCAGTTGCAGTTTTTCTGGATTCAGGCAGAACATTTCTGACCTAATTTCTCTCCTGCCTGGGAGTCCATTGTAAAGGATGAGGAGACATAATTGCTGTAGATCATTTGTTACAATCCTTGAACATCTCTTGAGTGTTTGCAGCCTTGGATTAGATTCTTGTATGAAACAGAGAGAAATGAGTTTTAAAGAATTTGAACACTTAATAGCTTGGGTTTTCTGTACGGGTAGGCAACAGGTTCTTGTACTTCTGGTATTGCCTGTTTTTTTAGGGTGTCTTATATTAAGAGTTTTAAGTGGTTTTGATAGATGATCAGCTTCAAAAAACTGGTCATCACTACATGTCCACATCAGGCATCTTCAAAAGTATTTGCTTAAATCAGGATTCATGAACAGAACTTCAGTCTCCTTGGTTTGCTTATTTACATTTATTAACTGCATTGTTTAACCTCTTGACTCTTTTGTAACAATGTATTTCAAAATACACCTTTTATCTGATTTTGCATTAGGCTATAAAGTCTGCATAATGGTAAGCATTTATGATGAATTACTGGCATAAATATTCTTAATTTTTCCCCTTCTAGGTCATATTCTCCATTCCTATTTTAAAATCTGTATTAGTTCATGTCCTTGTATCTTATCTGGAATTCTTCAATTCTACTCTGTAGATTAAATAAAATTGGGTAAATTCTCTGAGGTTTCATTCAGTCTTTCTTCCTAGCAAATTAATTCAGTACATAATGTTCTGTGAGTGGTTAGAGGGTTAATCAGTGTTTGTGTAACCTTTTCCTGAACTTTCATAAGTTTTCCAATTAACTGGGGTAACTGCAAAAACCCATACATTTTGTGATGTACAGTGTTTCCTTTCCCTCTTCACAAAGTTGCTTTAAGCAGCCATCTATATTTCTAGAGACTCTAACTAAAATTTGTGAGTTTAAATCATTGTTCAGTGTGTATAGGAAACACCAGCTGGTGGATTTTGGTGGATACTCTTACCTGGCTGCTTACAAATTAACTTCCTATTCGCTTATGGGAAGTAAAAAGAAACAAACTTTTTTCTCCTTGGAGAAAAAAGACTTGTTATGCAGAGAATTTTATAAAAGCTCTCTTTCCCCTCTCTGTGCACTGAGAGATGGTTCCCTGCAGCCTGAGGAGCTGGCATTTAAAGGAGATGTAGGGGAGCTGTGCAGGATTCTGTTGAACTGTACCAATGTATAGCCCTCCTAGCCCATGTCTGTAGCTGACACCACAACTGTAGGCTGGGCATTGGAGCAGGGTAAACTGTGGTGGAGTGGTTGGGAAACACAGTCTGTCTGAGTGGGTAGACTGACATAAATATCTTGGTTAGAGGATGGTATAACTTCCCTGGACTGAATTTAAAGGAAAATGAACTGATATCTGCAAGGTAGAGATGAACCTGATACAAAGAACTGATAGATTACTTCAAAATCTGTGGGGAAAACAAGAATACTTGTCAAAAAATATCATACTCAAGAGCAAGCCAATTTATGCAAAATTCTGTAATACCAAACACTTGTCATTAAGAATTTCAAGTCTGACTAATGGAAAAATGAAGCAGGCCTCCAGGAAAGAGGGTTGAATATCATCTTTATTACAGAGAAATATTTGAAAAGTACAAATTGGATAAATTTCAATGCAGTGGATTCCTATTACCATAAATAAAATAATAATACCATAAAAATTTGATTAAGTATTAAAAAAATGCTAGTTATAATGTTTTGTCAGCGACAGAGATTCTCTCTTTTGTCTCTTGTGTAATTTCTCACACAGCTGCCATGATGTTCTGTATTCTTTGATTTATGTCTTTGACTTTCTTGTATTTGAAAGTAAAAACTAAAACCTAAAAGGAACTAAGAAACACCACATAGTTCAGGGGTTGGATAGTTTTAGCTACACCTTGTAATATACTCTGCTAGTTGTCTTCTGCAGAAATAGTACTTACTGGTTTCTTCTTACCTTAAAGTTTGTTCCTAATTATATGAGGAAACTTCTGACTTCACTATCATGAACTCAACAGTTTTCATTGTTTTCATTGTGTTGCAAAACTGCCAAAGTGTGCTAAGTAACTGAGATGTCCATCTAGGTATATTTGTAATTTGAATAATTAGAGACATTCCAATCCTCATAAACATTCACAAAATTAAAAAATAAAAAAGGTGCCCTCTCTAACACATCTAGAGGAAAGCTAGAACATGTTTAAATAAAATATTCTTTATGACTCCTTTATTTGAGAAAAATTCCCAGACCATGACTTCCTTTCGTAGTTCAAATGTCAAGCATCCCTTCCACTGTCGTCAGGGTGGCATGCAGGAACAGAGGGAGACCCTAAACAGAAGTCTTTAATGATGACAAGCCTGGTTGACTCAATGACCTACAACATCTTTTGTCTCCCTTTCTCCCCATATTGGCTCCTGCTGATTCAGATGGAGAAGCCAACTAGCAGAGCAGTTGCTCATGCATAGTCTAGGGAAAATACTTCCTTCAACCCTATGCACAGAGTGCAAAAGGCTCTTCAATTTCCTCTGTACCAGTTTTTGTGGGTTTTTTGTCTTTTTGTCTGATTGACTAGCTTTATATTGATTGAAAAGTCATTTCCTTTGCCCAGTCTTCTGAGAAACAAAATAAATGTTTTCTGTGACCCTAACTCTTAGATTTTTCTTTCCACAGAGCTAAAGAAAAAGTTTCCTGTCAATTATATTGAAGGAAAAATTATATTGTTGTTTTGTAGCACTTTTTTTCTCCCTATGTGTCAAAAGGGAGCAAATGATGCATTAAAAGCCTAAAAGCTGAAATAAAGATTAGGTGTAAAGTGCTATTGATCTCTTTATGAAAAGAAGCAAAGACAGATTCCACTCTGCTGTCAGATTACATTTTCAGTATGTTACCCAGATGCAAGGTCTGAAACTTCTGCAAATGAGTCCTAAAAGTGGTGTTGAAAGTATCAGATATGATAACACCAGACTGGAGAAACAATCATTAAAAAACATCGGTGGTTCAGCTGAGGTACTGCCAGGATACATTGTCCCAGTGTTTCATGTAGCCCAATGCCTGAATGTTTAAGATGCCAAAATGAAGAGACAAAACTTTAAAAACATCACTTATTGCATTCTCTGTGTGTATCTCTCTCTCTCTTTCTCCACACAAGCATATTTATCTTCATGTCCAGAATCTACATCGTATTAGACACATAATGTAGTTTCCATAGGATGGTGCAGAAAAAAGCTGATTTTCCATCCCCTAACTCGTTATTCATCCAAAGAATAGTCTGAACATTTCTGAGATTATTACAAGCTATACCACTTCTAATCAGACAACAAACTATTGCTGTAAGTCAGCATAGTAGATTTTCTTCCAATTACTTTACCTTCTTGTTCCCAAGAACAAGTTGTTCTGTTGTTTGTTTGCTCCAAACAGGAAGATGGACAGCAGATATAAAAATATGTGACCTGTTAGCAGTAAGCATATGGTGAAATATCATCATTCTTTGTACTGTTTTGACTTTAGAAGTTTATTAGAAGCCAGCTACTCAGGGTATTTATACTACTTTCTGCATCCATTGATAATTGGGTTTAGCACCTGAGTATACAGCACAGACATCTTGACTAAGAAATTTTTTGTTACCTAATGAGCTGGAAACACCAAGGATTAGTAAATTTAAGGAAGAATCAGACAGCTGATTAAATTCTATAATTAAAAAGAGTTCTACCATGCTAAAGCAGTGAAATTCCTGATTCTCAGTAGGGTAACTTTAGAACATGTCCAGTGATAATTTTTCTTGACAAACAAAAATAAGATCACAAATAGAAACAAATACCAAATAAAGTCAGGTTATGCACCTTCCTTTTAAACTAACACATCTGGAAATATACTGATTATTGAGACAGTAGACTCCCCTACTCAAGAAACACTATTACGAAACAATTTGTGTAGAGCAAAGGGGTGAAACTCTCATGATAGCTGCCTAAGTTTAACAGAAGTCTAAAGATGACAGATTATTTGGGGTGAACTGCTTTAAACTAATACCAGAAGAGGAATAAAGCCTCAGACATGAGTTTAAATTCAGCTACTGGAATGTGAAAGGAATTTCTAAGTGGCCTGTATGATCCTATTAGAAACCCAAGTAAGAAAAAATACTAATTTCTATTAAAAGTGCTATTCTGTGAGTTTGTGAAACTAGTGAACCCTGGCTTCACATGGATGTGTCCTACATTCCCTTTCCTTTTCTATTTGGTACCATTGGCCTTATATGCCCCCTTTAAAACACAAAGGTCATTCTGAGCTACCTATAGGTTACTGTAAATAAATGTCCAATACTGATGGATTGTCCCATGTATCCTAGCTATTTTTTGGCTTCTGACTAACCAAAAGGCAGAGCTGTGTCTTTAGCTCTTGGATTAGCTCTCTCCAGTCCGGAGCCCTTCTGCATTTTTAACACCGCTGAATAACAGACTGGGGATTCAGCTGTAACAGAAGCAGAGGTCAGGAAGTTGAACAAAATTTTCGTAGGGATGGCTGAACAATGCTCTTTCCATGCTTACTGCAGTCTTAAATGGTGAACAGAACATATGCTGTGCCAGTGTTCTAATGGGGTAAAAATAGCCCAACTACTTCTAGATCAGAAGCCCTTAGACAATATCTTGGAAGATATAACAGAACAGCTGATGTGCATTGTTAGATATAAAATTTTCAAGAGTAGAAATGCATTCTGTTCCAAGGTATTCTAATTAAATAGAACCTAAAATGTTTCCATTAGGCTGTCCTTTGGTGCAAAAGGAGTAAATCTTTCAAGCAAACAGCTGGAGTCAGGACCAAAAATCCACACTTTATGCATTTTAAGTTTTTATTTTGTTCTAATTCTAGCTAAATTTAATGATACAAATGCCTTTTGGCTTCTGGAAAATATTTGGTGAGATTCTTCAGCTTCCTAGTCTAATTTCAGTGAAAATAATCTAGCTCATGTACTTTTAGTCTGATTCATAATGTAAAGTGGAAGATTCTACTTTAGAATGATTTTGAAATTTATTCCCTATGAATTAATAAATTATGGACAAATCAACTCAGCTTGATCATATATATCTGCAGTGATGTAACATTAAGTGGTTGCTTGCTGCAAAGCCTTTAGGCAGTGTTTTATTGTACTATAATAATATAATTAATACTGTGTTGTATTGTAATCAGTAGAGGACATGGAGCAAGAGAATAGGCTGGAGCTTGGTTTTTGCACTGGGATGAGTTGGCAACTTGCCTCTCTTTCATGCAGAAATCAGACTATATTGCCTGGCTGCTGATAATCTTCCTAAACAACCCACAACAAATTCCTGAACTGTGTTTTCCTCTCTGAGACTAACCTTCTTCTGAATTGATTTAGACCATGTGACAACAATGGGTATAAGGCCATGAAGCGAGACTAGCCAGACATACCTCCTGGCAAAGCAGTATATTTATGGATAATCAAATGATTGAAAAAAAAAAATAAATTAAAAAATGCATTTGTTAGAAGCCTTCTAATAGTTTTCAGGTCTAAAATTGCTCTTTCTACCAGATGCTGCTTTCACTCATCCTTAAAAATGTCTGCATTATTAGCAACTATTCCAGTAAGATGTTACATTTTAGATATATTTTCCTCATTCCTCTATCACTGAGCGCAACTTTTGTGTTAGACCAAGGAGGGAAACCTGTGAATCTATTCATTTTAGCACCCTGAAAGGACCTCTATAGAGCCTAGGGAAGGATAGCTGTGGTTAAAGTTACTGACTGACCACAAGAATGGCTCTTCACTTCCCATAGGCTGGTTATGATCAGCTGTGTGGTGAAGATATAGCACTATTGATGTACAACATGCCAGCAGCTGATGTGGAAATCAACACTGGTGAAACAGCAGCACAAACTTCAGCATGCACTATGATTCATGTCAGATACCGTGGCTTAACACAAGACTTCTGCAGAAGATTTAGTGTGCTGCTTTTGGCTGGGGTAATTCTCTTCACAGTGCCTAGTTTGAGACTGTATTTTGGGTTTGTGCTGGGCACAGGATTGATAAGTCCTTATTTCTTTCCTGCATCTCCTTAAAAAAGGAAACAACTGACTCCCTTCCAACTCAGCCTATTTTATGTGTCTATGAACCTCTGCTAGATGACATTTGATGCCAAGGGTTGATTCTGCTTATCCTTTGAGCAACTTACTCTTCAGAAGGACAAGGCTGAGAGTCATGAAAAGCTTAGATTCTGCAACACAGAAAAAGACAAAGAAACCCCTGAAAGGAAAAGTGACCAAACACCTTCCTAAGAGTGACGCTAAAAGAAGTATTCTAGGGACAGAAGAAATTGTATAGACTTTGCCTCACCTCACAAAGCTCCTGAGTTGAATGAAAGCAGACCTGGAAGCAAGAACCTGTCTTGCAAGGCCACAGCAGGCAGAGTATTATTTATTTGGAAACCATTGCTTTCTGATGAGTATTCTCCATTTTTAAAATGGGTCCATTGTCATTCCTTTTTATTGAAACATTGCTTTTGGATTTTTAGGTTGCTTTTTGGTCTTTTTAGGGCAAGAGTTTTTTCTTTCCACTGCAAACCCTGTAAGAGAGCAACCTGTTACAATGTCCTGGGAAATGGAGGGCACTGGTGGACCATTGCTGCTGCTCTGCAGTCAGCCGACTGAATGTAAGGGGAAAGGTATTCTGCTGCTGGCTGAATGAAATGAAATAGAGGTAGAAAAAGGCACAAGTGAAAAATGAAAGTGCAGCAGGAATCAGATTGGTGAAAACTATTGATAATATCAAGGAAAAACAAAAATAGTGAAAGCATTTTCTTGGACACTTTTCATAATTATGAGGGAAGGGAACACAAGAAGAAACAGACTGCAGGAGTGTAAAAGGAAACCACTGCTCATAGAAGACCTCTATTTTTAGATTTAAAAACACTGTCAGTGTCTTCTGTGGAAAACAAACAAAGAAAAGAAATCTATTAAACATGTTTTTAAAACTGGAAAAGAGAAAGTATATACAAGAAGAAGGATCTGAAGACATTTGCAGGTTTTCCCCATATTATTTCCCACATTCTTCTTCAGAGATGTGTCACAGGGTTCAGCCTCTGTAATACCCAGCATTTGTCTGTTCACACTGACCTAATTTGCAGGAGGCTTTGGAATATCATGTGTACAAGCAATTTATCATGAATACATACACTGGAGTTTGTCATGCATTGTACAGAATAGTTGCCAAGGGAAAAAAGTTGGTAATGGAAAAGATGTATCATTAAATCATTAAAGCTTTCTTGCACACAATTCCCTGTAAATCAGATCCAAACAATTTAAATACTAATCTGTACTAATGCTTTTACATGCAAAATAAGTAAGCATGTTTTTTATTGTATTTTAGACAGCCAATCCTTTCTTGTCCATATTTGCATTAAGTGCATATAGTTTCACACATTTAGATAGTGATTCTTCAGTTGAGGAATGAAATACTACATCAAAGCAGAATAGAATATTTTCATCATGTATGTAATGACAATATTTTACAAGTGTATTAGAAGTAATAATTGCTCATCAAACTAAATAAAATGAAACTTGGAAAAAATGTGGAGCAGTTTTAATAAAGTATTTGAGCTGCAAGAAAAAATATTTAAATTTGTAATCAACACATACAAACAAATCACTCATCAAATTTCCTAATAATGTGGTGCTAAGTAAGCTAATTATCCATTCTAAATGTTATTAAAATAGTTTTTTTTTTCCTTTGAAGTTAACACATTAGTTTTAATAGAACTATCAGACATGAGAAATATAAAAAACACAGACAACAAAACATATGCAGAATACAAAGTACTTGTTCTTTCAGATGTTTGGACTTTGTGCTGAAGACTGTTGGGGCATAAGAGGATGGTGCTGTTTACGACAAAACTAGAAATACAGAGGACACAGAGATCTGACTTCTTATGACACATGCTGAATGGAGTTCAAATATTAAAATTCTGGGGTCAAAACATGAAGAAAATTTTTTTTTTCACTTCTTTAGAGCAAAAATATCTCTCTCCTATGTTCACAAGATCTATATTTATGTAAAAATGAGCAAAGACGTCGAAGGTTTTTTTGTAAAGCAAACATACTGGTACGGTACACACAGACGTTAAAAATGAAATTACCAAACTAAAAACACATCAAGAGTTAAAAGGATAGATTTTTACTATTATTCATGTCATAAGTTACAGCTGAAATCCATTTCAACAAACAAAATATTTAGTAAAAGTAATAAAACTACCTTAAATTCACAAATTAAACAGAAGCTTACAAATATGACTCAACTGGATTTATTTTAGAAAAATATATCTACTTAGAGAAACATAACCATTGTGATGACGAATCATAATTCTGTAAAGTATGTCACTAAAAGTTGACTTTGAATAATTACTTTAATTAATCTTATTTCTTCAAATGCAAAACACTGCATAAATTTCATATATATAATGTATATTTAATGGGAAATGTGAAATGCTAATAATCTCCTGTCTCCTTATTTGGGACAAAGAGGAACAGGAGAGAAGAATGGAATCTGAAGAAGTTAACATAGGACATTTTCTCTTAAAAACAATCAGAGAATGTTTAAAGGGTTTTTTTTCTTGTTTTTTAGCATCATTATCTGGTAATTCCTACATATAATCAGTAGAGGTGCTCACCTACCCAACTGTAGCTCTAGGTAAGTTAGAAATGGACTTCATTGTTATATTAACTAAAAAACATCCAAAAGTACAAGTTTTAGAAAATCCACCAAGGTTTTGGTATGATTTTACCTCTTGAGATATATGTCTCTTCATCCCTTATACAGACAGATTCTAGAAAACCTGATTAGATCAAATATTTAAATTTTTCTGGTTAAATAGCATGGACTGAACCAACACAGTGATCAAACCGGGGGCTGTTATCAATATAGGACACAAAGTAATTTTTTGAGGAGAATACATGAGATTTTAATCAATGCGTTCAAGAGATCAAGATCAAGATAAATTGCATTTTCTACAAGCTCCCATTTACACCACATTTGGTAACCCCAACACCAACTGCACTTCCAACTTCAGTAAACCTTATGTGCTCTTTCTCTAAATTGCACCAAACTGCCTTGAAGAAGAAATAATGAAAAAAAAAATTAGCTGAACCTGTCTTTTTCTCTTATGAGCCTTTCCCATAAGCCAGTCACTTGTGACTAGCTAGCTTTTGTTATTATAATGACAATTCTGACCTTCTTTACGTCTTCACCTCTTCTTAAAAGGGTTGAAAAAATATTAGATTAAATGGAGTAGTTCTTTCCTAAAGTTCCCAGTGAAGTTGTGCAATATGTAAAGGCTTCAGACATAAAATGTGCATTAAAGGAAATGAATGGGAAAAGAAGTAATAAAGTCCTTAAGACTTTAGGCCCAAGCTAAGTTTGCAAACTATGTTTCACTTAGGAAAGGAAAATAGTCTGAGTTTAAAAAACAAAAAAGAGCAAAAAAGAAAAAGAGTAAAAGCCCTCATGAGTGCTAAAGTCTCTTTAGGATCTTGTAAAAGAAATTGCCCTTTGGACCTCCTCCAGTTTACTCATATTCCCACCCAAAATTGAACAGTTGCCCTTGACCACATATACTTGTTGCTGAGGATATTACGTCTGTTTCTCAAAAGTGTTCCAACTGAAGCATGAAGAAAAATGCTGTGTAAATAAAAAATCTTGCAAACAAATACCTCAGCATTTCTGCTTTGAATTTTCTCACAGCCTTTTAATCTGTCAAAAGGCTTGATTTTCTTTTTCTCAGCTCTGTGTTTTATTTTGTGAGAAAGATTACTAAAAATGTTGTTACTGGAATTTCCATTGGACAGTAAAGCTGTCTTTCAAGCTCTCTCTTAATGACAAGATTAAATACATCCTGCTAAAGTTAAAATATGTATCTGGTCTTTTAACATGTTAGTTCACAGCATCAGTTTTTTAAATCTGGGTATGTCTGCTAAGGTCAGTATAGCAGTAGCAATTTGTACCAAATAAGGATAATGTCTGCTGTTTGACAAAATAAAACCATCTTTGCCCACTCAATTAATTTCAGATTTCATAATGTTATATTTAACTTCCTAATGCTTTGTTTCCATATAAATCTGTGATTGATTTATACAAATGTCATTGGTAAGTAGGAGAGTAGGAGGGCTTTTTATACCTGTGATTTCACAAAACTTCCAGCAGGAATTGAACTGGGTAAATGAGAAATAACCTTTTTTTTTTTGTAACTGCTTTGCAACTTTTATTATTCAAGTTGTCTGTTGGCAAGGACTTAAATATAATTGTGCTGAAACTGAACCATATAAATTAAATGAAAAATAAATTTACATTGAAAGTTCATTTTGGTTTTTCTTTACTGTCTAGCTGACACTGTTTATATCCCACAGATACAGCATATAGAGAATACTGTCTCAGTATCATTCAAGAATTTTTCATTATCTGAGCTGGGGCTTCAAAATTTAAGTCTTTAGCAGGACTGATATGAGGAACTCAGTCTCTTGGAGGAGTTCAGTATGTCTGTGGATTTTGAGGCATATAACAAGCATGCAACAACTTTCAAACCACTGTATTTAGTGAATTCATCACATAGCTTCTGAGGTGCAAATTGTAAGCATCTGTAGGCAATACATTGACTTTTAATAGCCAGAGAAGTAATAAAATAATATTGCCACAAAGAAATTGTATTTATATGCTTCTATAACCTCTACATCATAGTTAAGATACAGTTACAGCTGAGGGCTAACTTCACCACTGACCTTTTATGACATTCTGCAAAGCTCACTGTCAGCACTACAAGCTGCAAAGTAATGGAAACAAAACCCAAAACAATTCCCAAACCGAGATCGGTTTCTAACCACATGTAAGCTCATCTGTGTTACGCAATAAAATGTTCCAGCATGTATTTTGCATCTGTAATTATTTCCCATCATTCCCCATACAGCCTTTCAAGTGTGTAGTCATGCCCGTATTTAAGAGGATGTTTGTTCTTTTTCACTTTAGAATTGATACTTTGTGTATCCAAACAAGCAAAAGCAATTTAATTGTCCTTAAAACAATTTTGTCACTCGTTATATCAGTACTCAATAAAACAGAGTTCTCTAATTTTCATATATATCACCCATGATATATGCCTCACCTACGTCTGAAACAATAAGTCATAAATGTAGATTTGTGCCATCCATTTATGTCACACTTTGCCTAGTTCAATCAAATATAGTAAATTTAATATTTTCAATCGGAGTAAGCATGGCTGAAACATTTTTTCAATATGTCTATATTCAAGAATTTACTTTCTGAATGCTGTAAAAACAGCAATGCTGACTTTACATTCATTTAAATATAATTCTACGAAAACTCTTTAAAAGATTTTCAGAATTGATATATTTTAAAAAACACGTCTTTAATCTTGAAAGATAAGTGGGTTGCAAAAAGCCAAGTAGGTACACGTTCAATACAAAATATTTAAACTGAAATTTTTAAATTTCAGGGCGATCTGTTAACCAGGGTTGAACCTTTCTCCACAGAAGACAAGGTGGTATCTTGCAGGAGTTGTCACATGAGAAACACTGGAGAGTAGCCAAGCTGTACCAGCTTGGTTCAATGGGCTGTACCTACTATGAATCAGCCTTTAAATGTGCTGATGGTGTCTGGTGAGCTGGGGCTAAATTTCAGGGGAAGTTCATGGAGAGCAAGGTTGGATTTATTAATATACTGATTTTACCGCAACTACACTTTGATCACTGACTTAAACTGATGTTCTTGGAGTGAAGAAACATATGCTAAAGAAGAACTTGTCATGCAGGATATCCATAATTAAAGAAGATCTTCAATGAAAGCATTTCACAACACCTCCATTAAGCTTTGTCATACTGTAAAAAGAACATGAGCCTCTGTGTAAAGAAAAGTTAAACAATTGTCAGCTGAAAGCAGATGAGGATTTTATTGAATACCTGTATTACTAATGCATGAAGAGGTACCCATGCAGAGCACAACAGATACAATCATGGCTTTTAATCGTTGTGCAATTTTTATTACCAGTGGAACTACTAAACAAAAAGAGGAGGATAGATTTCCATTACTGGTAGCCACAGTTTTGTTTCAGGAGGAATCAGTGGCCAAGGTCACCGAGTTGTTCCTGATTCTAGTGCCAGGATCACCTCCACATGATGAGAAAGGTAGCTTTATTTTTTGAACACAGCACAGATTAGGAACTCAAACCCCACTAGCCAGGGTCACATAAAGGGTAAAGTATGGATAACCATTTCCAAATCTTCCTTCTTGTGAAGGAATAAAATAATTTGACCAGGCAGTAAAAAGAAAAAAGTTAGCATGCACTTATATAATCTTTAAAGGAAAGTATAAAGAAAGAAATACACATTAATAGCCAATTATCAAAAAGCATTTTTGTAATTTCTATGGTCATATGAAATTTGCACTAAGGCCACCATGATTGTGTCTTGAGCTGTGATGAAAATATCCTGAATACTGGAAAGCAGTTTTTGAATCTTTTGTTCAGCGTAGGCTAAGGAGGAGACACTGCTGGGCAGATGTTCTGGCAAAAACTACTACTACAAATCATGCTTCAGCTGTAAAGTTGGATTTCCATTTTTTTTTAAATGTTGGTATTAAAATACTGAGGGGTGGATGACAGACAGAAACTGATGTGAATATAAAATTTATTTAATGCCCAATGTAAAATTTGTTTAATATTTCAATTTTATTAATTCTTAGTGCAAATTTTTTCATTTAATTTTTTAGGTGAGGATCCACACTGTTACGAGTACTACTGAAACCTCTACCTCCAAGGGTAGCCACAAACAAAGGAAGAATATACTGACTGGATAGTGGAGATTCCTACTCTGAGAACTTTCCTTTTCAGTTCTCATTTTCTTCTTTCACTATTCTACTAAGCTTGCAAAATATTTTTTTAAAAATATTAGATTCAAGTGTAATCCAGAACCTCATTCTGCACGTGATGTCTGGTCAGAGGCTTTTTCATGGAAAGATAAAGAGTTCATAGGTCTTTGTTGAAGGTAGTGTTAAAACTGTACCTTACACCCTTGGGTGTAAAAAGGGAGAACTGAGTGTTTTGTCTCCTTTATCCTTGCACCTGGAAGACTGAGGTCAGAATATGAAAAACAGACTAATATCAAGATACAATAGTTTTTTCGTCTTCATTCTTCTGAGCCAACAGCAGTGCAAGAGGCAGAAAACATACTTTCATTTATTCCTGGTTTTAATCTCTTCTATGGTTTTCTTATTAACTCTTTCTCCCTGTCTACTGCTGTTTCATTTACAGGTTTTCTCAAGTACCTTTATTCTCAAAGGGAAATCCACCTGGTTTTCATTTGATATTCCCAAGTCCTTTGGTGTCAATAAAACTCATCTACTCCCATCCATACTACTTTGAATTTATATATTAA
Source organism: Pseudopodoces humilis (assembly GCF_049639895.1). Lineage (NCBI taxonomy): Eukaryota > Metazoa > Chordata > Aves > Passeriformes > Paridae > Pseudopodoces > Pseudopodoces humilis. The sequence continues at coordinate 62,855,795 of NC_142200.1, read as the reverse complement.
GCGTGGCTAAACTCAAGCATGTGTCATTTTTCAGGGGATAAATGGAAAAAAATTCTGCTTTAAAAGCTGGTATCACACATTTGTGTTTAATATTGTGAAAAGTCAACATGAAGCAAAATCACAGAGATGCTAAGTATTTCAGCTTTCTCAGGGAATGAAAATATGAACATTAAAAACGTACATTTCTCTTTTGTTTTCAAGTATCATCAAAAAGAAGCCATTCAAAAGGCCAATGATAAGCATGAACAAAAGCAAAGAAATAGGTAAAGCATAAAATTCATTGGAAACACATATACAGTGAAAACATTAAGGCTTTTTCTTCACATATGGGGGATTCGTAAAACCAGGAATAAGTGTTACAAGACTTAAAAGGTATCCTGAATCAATTCTGAAGTTTGTCAGTTTGAGCTGAAGCCAAATGACTACCCAATGAAGAGTAACAGATGCACCTGACATGGCATTCCAGTTCAAGGACATAGCAGAAATTTCACTCTAGTTCTCCCCAGTGACAGAAAAAACTATTGATTGCACATTTACAGCTCAAATGCTTTTTTTTCCCCCCTTCATTTTAGAGTAACAAAAGAATTCTAAGTGTATGAAGAGCTTGTGGGTTTGGCTTCAATTCAAGGCCAAACAAAGGGCTCAGACTTTCACCACAGACTACTGAAGAATTTACAAGTTCTGTGTTCAGATTTGTGAAAACTTGTTGATACTTCAAGCTAACAAGCATCTTCAACAGCAGGAACACACAATAGAACAAAATTCCTTTTGTTTTCTGATGGAAATGCTTACAGGTACCAAAATCCATCTGAAAAAAGGTTAGCTGATAACTTGAATTCAGGTATGTCTTGTGCATTATACACTGAGAACCTGAATCACTGATAATTGATCTACTGAACCAAGTCACTGAAGAGAGCCAAGTCATCTGGATAACCTGGAGGCATATAGTTTCTTTAGGCAGGAAGTAGAAAGACAAAAAAGGAAAAAAAGCCCAAACAGTTAATTTTCTTTTAACTTCATTTCATTCACTGAAATGAATAAATAATTTGTTGAACATGTGAAGAAAATTTATTAATTTTTTTACATTTAGTAAGAAAATATACATAAATACATAAGCCCCACAACAGCTAACTAATTTAAAATGGAACCTTTTTTTTATTATTATTCTCCTTATTTTAGGTGTTTATCCAGCCTTTCCTACTGTTAGGTAAACATTAAAAGAAAGCCTGTATGTTAACCAGTTTACCTTTTATAATATTTATTTTTATTTTCATGGTAGAAAAGTGGTCTTTGCACACATAAACACATATTTCTCTTCCTTTCTCTCTCTTCCACTTCATTTTTCCCAAAAGAAGGAAAAAAAGAGGGAGGAACTATGAAAACTTAGGTGAGTGCACAACTTTCTAAATCATGGTTATTAATTTGTGACTTATGTTTTCAGTTTCTATGACTGATATTAATACAAAGGTTACATAGGTTTTGAAAGTAAAAATCTCAAGACAGGCAAACATCTGTCAAGCAGTCTCCCTAAGAGACAAGAAACTGAGCAGAAAGAACAACTAATCAAGAAAGGCTGGATTTTAACACAGGAATGGAGTTAAAAAGAGTTGAAATTAGGCTGCCAAAGACAAGTGGAAAGAGCTGGATACTAGTGTCACTTCCTTGGACTGGAGCTGGAGCTCACGTAAGAGAAGGAGACTCTCTGGAAGCAGCGCAGCACAACAGGATCAGGTCTGCAGAGCTCCTCAAGAGCCAGTGTCCACACCAAGCACATTTTGGGGGTGTTCACTTCAGGATACCTTTGATTTGTTGCCATCAGCCAAATCCCCATCAGCAGATGGAGGGAATTTGGGGGTGGTTTGTACCTCTGAATGCAAAAGATTTTTATACTTTGAGGTGGCCCTGAGTTCGGAACCAACAAGTGTTTAATGGGGAGTACTGGGAAACTTTCCTCAAATGCACTTTACTGATCAAAACCAAGATCTCAAAAAGTTCCTAGCTGAAGATCAAGAACTTCTTCAGGATTGAGTAATTGTCTCCTATCCAGGATACAGAGGTACTGGTACTAAAATGATATTACTCTTCCTTATTTCCAGCTTAATATTAAGCATAAAATTTGCATTTTCTTTTCCCTTTTCCTTCTCAAAGAAGTTTGACTGTTATAGTGCACTTCAGATGTAAAAAAACTTGCAGTTAGAAAGTTATGCAGTTCAGAGAACTGTGTAAACAGTGAGGCTTCAAAAGGCAGAATTAAAGACCTGTTTAATTTCTACAATGGTTTTTCGTTTATACTTTCCTGTGATCTCAGTGAACCAGTATGTAATGCAACAATGACTTTGATTTCTCCAACACCCCAAAATTTTACCATTTGTCCAATTATTTTAATGTCTGTCATGATGTAACTGAAATATTTTTTCTTTTTTATACTAAAATGTTGATGAAAACACAAAAGACAAGTGCTATATATAACAATGTTGTATGGGAAGGAATGTTCCAAATTTAGAGTCCCCTTAAGAGTTGATCCCATACTCAGAGAAGTCAAACAGGAGTGAAACCTACGGTTATTCAGGCTGTTGAAGCTGCCTGTTCGCTGAATACACCTTCTGATGAGCAGAAAGCATTTTATGGTCGAGAATTTAATAAAGAATATCACATCAAGACTGATTTTAAAACGACTGTTTACAGCTTTGGTACAGCAGTTATAGGAACACTGGAAATACAGTAATGAAGAGAAAAACAGGGCAGCTATAAAAGGTTCATAAGTTATTGAAGACAGATAAACCTAACTAAAATTCTAAGTGGCAAATTGTTTTTTGGATATCCTTGTTCCTTTTAGTTCATTACTTGTTAAATACATCATCAATTCTCTTTTCACAGCGTTGCTCAAGATCTGTGGGAGAACAGGTTCGCCTGCCAACCCAGGCAAACTTAGGTTATTTAATGTACCAAACTAATTAACAAAATTTAGTATATAGTGGTCTATTTGTGTTCTTGGGTTTTCTGATAAATTTCTTTTTTTCTATTAAAATACTGTTGAAGCTTTTTTCGTTATTAATTTCTGAATTTAGAATTTGGAAAAAGACACTTTTTTGTAAATGATACTTCTTCAGGAATTTTTCTCTCAAGTTGTAATTTATATATACACATTAAAAACCAAATCCATTTTGAAAATAAAAGAAAAATATTTTCAATTTTTACACAGGAAAATATTATTAGTCGCTCTACATTTTTTTTAAAACTAAATAAGTGAGTATGGGATTTGAGAAGGAACCTGACTTTTTATATGTGGACATTCTAGTTTTTAACTTTGTAACCTTAATGCTTAAACATAAGTCACTGAACTAATTGTGACCCGGAGTTTTTGTTCATTTGTTCTCGTCTGAAATACACACATATTTTAGATTCCCTGTGTTGTTCTGTTTGAAGCTAAAATAAGATTCAGATGCTAGAGTAAGTCAATGTCATTTCTGATTCTAGCACTTCTTGTGAAAAATCTGATAAATTTTTTCTTCTTGTTTATTAGATTGTAATGAATTGATGTTTTCTACTGCTTCCTTCCTCTCTCCCTCTCCCTCCTTCCCTTTCCTCCACTGCATTTTATTTAATATTCCAAGGGCAAAGACAATGATTAACAACCAGCATCTCATCTGAGCTCCCATTTTCAAACACAGCAGGTCAAAAAAGCTGGTTTAGCTGAGATATTATTTGGAGATACAAAATTCTGGTCCCAGGTGAGGCTCTCCAGGCCACAGAAGATGGAGCCTGAGGGTGCACAGTATTTCTTAGATGTACTTTGTGTGACACTGATCCTTTCAATCTTACTTATTGTCTGCATTTAATAATATTTTCTCCTTATACTAACTTTCTCCATTTCCATTCCTACCTTAAAAAAAGTAGTTTAAAATTATAAATGAAAAACAAAAGAGAGAAAAAAAAGCATACCTCTAATATATATGTTCTATTGCTAAAATTGAAAAACCTTCTTAGGAATCTAAAAATAATATTTTATGAATTATCTCATTTTTTGAAACACATATTTCCAGAATAATTTTACAGGAAACTTAAAAATAACAGTAAATCAGAGTCAAATGTAGTAAAATGGAGATTTTATAATTTTATAAGTTCTAAATACTTATTAGTTTCTACGCAAATTAATTATATTTTCTCATTGGTTATTTCATAGCAGTAATAATACTAATAATGATAGCAACAATTTTTATTTTTTTTTAATAACCTAAATATGATTTCCATTTAATCCAATCAATACTCCTATTGTATCTCACAATACATATATTATATTACATTACATTACATATAAAATACAAATATCTCACAATAATATACACAATATAATAATACCTCTCTTTTTATACCTGACCGGTCACCTCCAAAACCCTAGGATTCTTCTAAGGTGAGGAACTGCTGGCCCACAAGTGTAGAAACACCTACTGCTAGGGATGTTTTGAAAACCTCAAATATGCCACAAAAATAACACTCTAGTAAACATAATTAGTCTTTAAAATCTTAAAAATTTTGGTTGCTTCTTTTCCTTTGACAAATAGTAATTCAGAGCTAAAAAATAATTACAATTCATGCCTCAAAAACGTCTATACTCTCCAGCATATTGCAAGTACAAAATGAAAAGATTAATACACCAAGAAGTTCTAAATATGCATATAAGGAACTGAAAAATGTAGATTTCTTCTGTGTTCTTTTACTGAAACTTGATCTCAACAAGCATAAGTGACTGGTCTTAAGTATTTTATGACATTTGGTTTACTTCCTGGATGGGTATATTTCTGAGCTCAAAATATTGGAGCAAAAGGGATTTTTTTCCTGTTCTTTTATGGAAGAACAAAGGCTGACTTCAAAGCATTCAAATTTTAAGTCACCAAGAGTCATTATTGCCTTCTGAAACAGCAACTTAACAATAAGTTCTAGTTTCTCCCTCAGTACAAGCACACATGTATATTTATGCACTATTTACTGTTTCAGACTTGCTCAGATTTTCCACCATTACAATGAAAATTAAAAGGCCATGAAGGTATACATGCCATTAAGTTATTCTGATATCTCTGCAGTTAAAAAGTTTTACTGCATTCCTAGAAGAATCCTAAGATGAAATACAAAGTCCTCAGATATCTCTAACATGTAGATCTATAGATCCATAGATCTATATGGCCTGCCCTTGTCTTTTCCCTGAAGTCCTATAAAGCTGCCAGAATATTCTGCATGAAATTGGGATGGAGAATTCCTGTAGGTAATTGAGTTTTATGACAAAATCAAGAATATTCTTTGAGGAAAAAGACTATGTGTTCACAAGATTGCATGAAGACTGCAATTGCAACTAGGAAATTTTCCTTATTCTAATTTGAAGAACCATTTGGACTCTGCTGAGGCAATTTGATGTTTCATTGGATCTGTCACTATAGTTAGGCTCAATATATCCTGCTACAAACCTAATTTTGGATTAAAATTTGTAGTACATTATGAAAGAAATCTGCCATATCAATTTTCTCTTCAATTGCTCTCCTAAATAAGAATTTATTTTATTTGCTAAAACCTCACCTACACATTCCCCCTTTCAGGCACTTTACATGTATTTTGTGCTTTCAAGTAAATAAAATATTCCTATAATATTGTGTTATATTCATAAGCATCCACAATACCTAGACACTGCACACATCTGTGCTCATATTGAGTTCCCTTTGTCAGTGTCTGGACCCAGCACTTGGGATGATGACTCAGTTTCACAACAGAATTTATTGAACTCCCGTTGTCAGTACCACTGTAGATGTTTTCCTCTGAGGTCTACATCTTACTGTCAAGCATGCATCCTCAGAAAAAAAAATAAAATTTAGGAAACTTCTTAAATGTTGTTTAATGCCAGAGCTCTGCTGGATTCCATGGTTTCTCCTTAGGGAGGATTAGCATTCTTTGTGTTTGTGCATACATGATATTCTCCTTTTAAAACTATTGTTTCTGATACTCATCATTTATTCCTGTGCTACTGACAGAGTTTTTGTAAACTAACAAGTGCTCTGCCAATACACTGTAAGGACACAGTTACATAAGCAATGAGTACATCAACGGAGATTTGTCTTTAGAAGTGTGCAAAGAATGAGTGTGTGAGTTAAACCCACTATCAATTCATAGCTCTGGCCAAACTTATTTTACACTGAAATGTCACTTTTTGTCTACAGTTAGAACTAAATGGAAACAGATATGTAATGTTGTAGTCTCCAAAGTCTCACCAGTCTCTCTGTTTAGATATATCCCTTTTTGGCTCCTATCTTGGAACCAATGTAGATACAGCTGATGATGGAGAAAAGTCAGGAGCTGCAGCAAAGTTTGCCAGCTCTGATTGAGATTAATGGGCTTTAATAACAATCTCATTCATGAAAACTACTGATCATGGTCACCCCAACTACAGATTCCAGATAGACTTCTGCATGACCATAAACCAAAATATGTCAAAAGTGTTTATATCTTTATGATATTTGATGTGAGTTTAATGATAGATATTTGCTGTTAACATAGAGCTGACCTTGACCTCCAGCCTTTCCTATTCTCAGAAAGCAGCACCAATATCAGAATTTTAAAAATCAAAGAAAAGGTGAGTAGATACCATAACACAAGAAAATGCAATATACCTCCTACAGTAGCTTTGAAAATTATTCTTATCGTTCATTGATATGATCTTATCATTCATTGACCACAGTGTTGGGATTTTGATTTCTTGAAGGTTTTAAATAAATATTCTTGTATTTGCTGTTGGCTGTTGGTGTTTGGTGGAAAGGGATGCTTTTTTTAAAAAAAATTGCTTATTTATTCATTGGCTGAATACAGGAATATGGGATAAATCTGTGACCACAGTGGGTAATTTTCTCTTTTTTTTGGAAGATATGGAATGAGAAATGAACAAAGCATGTAGCTGCTTGTTCAAAGCATTCACAATTGAATATGAAGTAACATGAGAGAAGATCTCTTTTGGCATCTCAGTTAATAGCTCAGACTGCACTAATATGACAATATAATATATTGTCTTTGTACAATGTAAGTCTCTTAATGTGCAACTTCTGGTAATTAGAGAATCAACATGTAGAAACATGAATGGATTTCATCCAGCCTAACAGGTCTAAAAACAAAACAAGTTTTTAAGAATTAATAGTAAAATTATCAACATAAAATTAAATTTTCATACCATTATGATGTTATTATGATGTATACAATGGCAGTGTGCCTATCGATAAGCAACATAAATTTATCTGTCTCTGAATTGGACCATGAATTTCATACACACTGATTTAATGGGAAAAACACATCTGTAGTTTGTAAGCTCTTTGTATGTTATGTTTTACATATAAGAAAGAGATATTATGTGTTCCCATTCACTTCAGGGCAAAGATGGACCTCTGCTTGGCTGTGTGACCATGTTTCCCATGTTTTCCCATGGCATCCCTTACTCACAGTGTAAAGGATTATTTGCAGGTGGTCACAGGATTAATCACAGCTATGGTTGGACCGTTTAAGATTGTGCCACAAACCTGCCTGATTGTTCAAATGTATAAACTCAACTACCCCAAATGCAAGTTGAAATATTGTTAATACACCACTGAAACTTAGATATAGCTGCTAAGATGTTGGGAGGTGATTTACCTCTCTTACTTAACTTGATCATTGTTCATATGTGTATACTCTAAATTGTGCAGCCTTCACCATAATAAGAAAGGAAATGTCTTTCTTCTGTCTCCTTTTCTATCAAAATATTTTTTTATCAAAATGCCTACTAAATCTTTTAAGCACATGCTGAAATTGTTTCTATTCTTTATAAAAAATATGTTAATATTTCTTAATATCAATGTTAATTTAAACTACACTTTTTCAGAATTCCTACTTTTGCTGTCTGAAATATATCAAGAAAACTTTTTATGAAGGCACATAGACTGTGTCTCCCTTGCAAGAGTCTGTTTTCATAACTGCAGTTGCCTTTGACAGGAATAAGACCTTTTAGCAGCATGTTAAAAACAGAGATAAAACATAGTCATACAAGTTTCATAGCCATGTACACCACTTATTTTCTCTAGAAAACTAATACCATGTAGTGGTAAATGAATGTCTTTCAAGGGTTCCAGGGGAGAGAGGTTACTACTCTTTTATTCTTCAGTGGGATCACTTAAGAGAGCTGTTGAAAACTCAGTACAGATAATGGATTCTAATGTCACACAAGTGGAGAGGAAAGAAGTGTGCAATTTACACATTTTGCTCTAGTGCTCTAGTATTGATTCTGTCCTATAAACCAACTTGTTCCCACATAAGACAAACATAAAGCTGTCTGAACTGAAATGCACCAATCTGTCTAAAGCATCTGTTTCTGGAGGAAGAGAGGGGAAAAGAAAAACAACCTAGAAAAGCAAGGAAGGACACAGCTTTCTTTTTGTTCTGTTAATGGTCCCATCTGTGAAAATAAAGGGTGTGAAAACCATCAAAAGCACCCAGGAACTTTTGCAAGGTGGATAGAGAAATATGCTTTCATTCTGACAACCTTGAACTAGAAAGACATAATAGAGAAGAAACTAGATGATAGGAAATAACAGGAATAGCAAAGAGGGTATTGAGTTTAACCCCATGTGGCAGCTAGCACTCACACAGCTGCTTGCTCACTTCTGCCCAGTGGGATGGGGCAGAGAATCGAAAGGGTAAAAGTGAGAGAACTTGTGAGCTGAGATAAAGGCAGTTTAATGGATAAAAAAAAGCCATGCACACAACCATAACAAACCAAGGCATTCATCCACTACTTCTCATAGGCAGGCAGATGTTCAGCCATCTCTGAGAGATGAGCAGGGCTCTCTCGTGTGTCATGGTGACTCAGGAAGACAAATGCCATCCCTCTAAATATGTCCCTCTGCCTTCCTTCTCCCCCACATTATATATGTTGAACAAGACAATATATGGTCTGGGATAACCCTTTTATCACCTGGGGTCAGCTGTCCCAGTTGTGTCCCCTCCCTTGTGCTCCCCCAGCCTCCTCCCTTGTGGTGAGAAGCAGAAGAGGTCTTGACTCTCTGTAAATACTGCTCAGCAACAGAGAAGACCTCTCTATGTTCTCAACACTGTTTTCAACACAACTCCAAAACTTAGTCCTCTACTAGCCACTACAAAGAAGATGAACTGTATCCTAGCCAAAACCATCACAGATAGATTTGCAAGTACAGACATAATATGCATGAGAAGTCTCTTCTGGATAAAGGCCTTCTATTTTGGGTAGCACCACAAAATGTGAGCCTTATTCTCAGGCATATTAACATAAATATTGTCACCAAACTTGTCAAAATAAGTAAGCAAAGGTAAAAACTCTGATTTCTGGAAAACAGCAAGAAAAAATACAAAACACTTCTAAGAGCCTTAAGAATAAGGTGAAAGGCAGCCCGCACAGATTCATTAAGAACAAAATATGTCAAACCAATCTAATTTCTTTTTATGAAAGTTAACAGGACTTGTGGATAAGGAAAAGTATGTGACACATGCTGACTTTAGTTAGGCTTTTTACATTGTTGCACATGACATTTTCATAACTAAGCCATGGAAATATAAACTAGATGATACTGTTGTTTGGTGAGCCTAACTGGTTGGAAAACCACACAGAGAATAATTATCAGTGGCTCACTGTCAAACTGGAGAGATTTATCAAATTGGGCTCTTCAGGAGCCTGTCTTTAATTTAATATGATTCAATATTTTCATTACAACAGTGGATGATAGCACAGAGTGTAAGCCTATTAAATCTACAGATGACACCAAACTGTGACAGATGTGAAGACATTGGAGGACAGGATTAGAATTTGAAATGGTCTTGTCAAGTTGGAGAAAAAAGCCACACGTAAACCGCTAATGGCAAACGCAAAACTCTATAGTTAGAACAATAAACTCAACAAATCCATAATGGGGAATATCCATGTGAACAACAGTATTGTCTCTGCCAGACCTATTTCTGTGCAATCAGGAAAGCTGCCTATGTCTAAGCACTACTGATATTCCCAAATTCAGCACCTATTCTATGAGACCAATTTGACTTGCCCGAACATCCGTTCTTCATTTCCTTCTCTGACACAAAGTTCTTTGGAACAAGTTCCTTGATCTAGAGATTTTCTCATTTCTTCTTCTGTCTCATGTGCTATACTCCCTACCAAAAATGTCTGTCTCTGAATTGTCACAGTTTATTATTGCCTTGCTCCTAGAGTCTTTGACTCGCCTCTCCTTTTAGAACACTGGTATTCATCTTCAACCTCCTAGTTCTCACCAGCTTCTAAGAGATATAAACAATAGCCCTTCTGCAAAGTTTCTATTCTTCCTTCCCATTTTGTCTTTTCCCAGTTCTCTCTTGCTTGCCTCTGGTTTCTCCATTAGTTGTACATCCTGTAGATCTTTCATGCTCCTGAACTTGCAATATATTAGAATTACTCAAAGATCTATGCATTAGCCTTTTTCAAAAAAAGAGAGGAAATCTCAAGACTCCTGCCTAGAAATTTTCATTTGAAAAACTGGGATTTGTTCTAAATTACCGGTGAGATTCATGTGGCTTTAAATATCTCAGAGCAAGCTCTCTGTTCTTCAGTTGTTTGTTGAAGACATGACCAGAGCAGCTGTGTGTGTTTATAGCAAGATCCAGAGGAAGGTGGAAAGTGGTTTTACAGATGCATATCTCCTAAATTCCAGATAACCCACAGACACAATCTGGATATTCCATCAGCCACTCATCTTCAACCTATCTCTTCCACAGCATGGAACCCTTATATTCAGTTATGTAGACCAGATTAAGTAGTGTTTTAAGTCTCAGGTTTGGCAAGAAAAAAATTCTCCATTCGTTGCTTTGCCTTTGGCTAAAAGTCATAACTTCACAGACCATTTTGCTCCCACTTAATTATGTCCTCAGAAGCTTTCAGATTGGTCATTAGTTGTAATGCTGCCAAGTAGGGATACAGGTCTGCATCAACAAACAAAATGAATTAAAATAACACAGAGAAGGTTTGACTGCCAAAGTTGCAGTTGAGCACTAAGAATCTAAGATTGAAAGCTGAAAATGAGCCACCAGCTTTATTCTGCAACAACAAAAAAATGAACTAGTTTAGTGAGATTAAGAAATAAGAGATTTTCTTGATAAAATATGCACAAAATCTTAAAGTTGTGGATGAAGAAAAGGAAATCCAAAGGGAAGCAAGGGGAAAGATCAGAGTATTAGAAAATATGTAGGATGATACAACAGTGAAATTGTACTTCCTAAAGAAGTGAAGATTTGGCAATACTTTGCTCTTAATTTTGTGACTTTCTTTCAATACCAGCATCTCTCACGAATTTTCCTGAACTTTCACAACATGATGATTATCATTGAGTTATCCTGAACTTTCACAACTGACACACTGCAAGACAAATCCCCTCTAAAAGATAGGTCTGTGCATTTGCAAGCCCTACTGCATAGCAATATTACTGTAGAACTACTGGGTCCTATATATCAGTCTTCCTTCTATCTTGTTCTACATCATCCTAGACAATTGTTATGTAGATTCCTGGAGGGAGATTACTTGAATTTGACTGTATTAATGTATAAATTACATCTCTTCTTCCTCACCACAAGACTCATCTGACAGTTTTGAAGCCCTATGCAAGAACTTAAAAATGAGTAGGAGCTGCACAGCCCTATTTAAAACAATCTCTAATTGATTATCTTCTTGCAAATTAGAAGTTTAGATACCTTTGTTAATCCTTTTAGAATAGTTTTTAAAAGTACCTGAGACCAAACATGATTACAAAGCAGAACTTTTAACTTTACAAATAGTTTTTAATCATATTTCTTCACAATCAAAAAATAAACCATGCCCTTTCTCTTTCCATTGTATATATTTACTTTTTGTTCAGAGTTAAAAAAAAGGATTTTTTTTCACTATTAATTATAAATGCACTATTAATTATAAAGATGACAATATAAGTCTCCTTTGACACTGTAGTAGGGGAATGAGTATGCAAGCCCTTTGATTAAAAGGAAACACCAAATCGAGAAATTTACAAAAATATGCTCACATTGTTAAGGCAAGATAATTCCTGAGTCTGATCTTATTCCCTACCTTTAATTTTATGCTGAAGCTAAAAGTCATGCATGAGTCAAATCACAAGGACTTAGCTAAGAAATTTTTTAAAATTGAAAATTCAATACAAAAATATAAAAAAAGCAAAAAAATTACAAGATTTGTTCAATCAAAGACTAGTGTTAGTATTTGCAAATACCGGAAATTTACTGGTCATAAATATGAAGCGACTAAGTAGAACATTTCTTACATAAATATTTTTGTTCCACTGCAGTCTAATGAAAAATATAGATATTTTGCCTGTCAGTAATTTCTACTGGATAGTACAGATTCATATTCAACAATAATTGCTCAAGATTTTTTAGTTCCAAAATCATTTATGAGGTTATTTCTTGATATATATACACAAACACACACACACACACACACACACACGTATATATATATGTATATTTTTTAGACACACATACATCTAATTTGTATGTAAAATCGCTAAAGGGAAAACCTCCCACATCAACATCTTTACAAAAAGTATTCTCACTCAGATAATTCAGCTGGAGGGACTGAAATCTAACTGAATACCTCAACTAGCATGAACATGTTCATTTAAATCAGATATGAATTAGTATCTGTGTGTTTCTTCTATTAAATCAAAAGTGAAGTAAGATTATTACATTGCACAGGTGGAAACAAATTTGTTAAACATGAGGAGTTTTTAATGTTGATGATAAAAAAACGTACAGGACTACAAAGCATGATTGTGCCAATTCTTAGTTAAATAAGATTAATTTCAACTAGAATCTTCAACTCACTCTATTGGATATATATCCTTTCATATTCTGTGAGACTTGTGGACATCAGCTACTGACCCTGCAATCATGTAATCATGTGTTAAAATTTGTACATTGGTATGTTTACTTGTGTTTTGAAATTCTATGTTTTGCTTCCTGATCATTTCAGAAATTGCATTAAATTTACTGTACAAGTTGTGTCTCTGAGAAGTTGTTGTACACATGTTAAAAAATTAAAAGCATTGAGGAAACAAGTGAAAACATGTTTTAAAAAACACATCTTGAAATCTGCTAAATGGTGGAAGACCTTGCCAAATATTGAAGGTTTTCAGGGCAGCTTTTTAAAACATAAAAGCCAAATCAGCCAGCCATACAGTTTCCATATAGACTTGGCTCCTGGCATAAAAAATGTTCAGAGTTTAGAATGTTTTCTGCTAACAGACCATTTTCATAATAGTAGATAGTTTCTTAAAGAACATAATGCATTTGAATATTGTTGGCTTTTCAGGATCAAAATGAACAAAAATAAAGCCAAAAATGAGTTGTGATGTTATAAAGAATAACATTATAAAGAATAACATTTATTTTCTCACATCTACCTTGAATTCTCAAGATTAATATGAATAACCGTAATTGAGAAAGTTGTGTTTTGTTTTTTTTTATTAAAGACAGCAAAGTGTAGGTAGCCTGAAGGCATTCTAGAATTTTGTTAGGAAAACAATTACAATGAAAAAGCATACATTGATATTAGGCATTTTTTTCTTTTTTTCTACCTACAATAAAAAATATGCTTGGGTCAAAGTCTCTACTCTCTACCACACAGAGCAGGCTCAGAACACACAGACTACATATTTCAAATTACACTAATTTGGAATATTCACTCCAAGGAGGCACCTGAGCTCCTTCATCCTTCATCAGCTCCTTCATCTTCCTGTCAACAGACTTCCAGCACAGGAGACAGACTAGACCCAGTCTGAATAACCCTCCCCAAGACATCTATCTAACTTGGGCCTTGGGTTCTCAGCACCAATTGTTACATATCACGGATCCATTCCTACTTTGTGTACTTGGTAAAGTTGTACTAGGGTCTATCATCGTTGGCAAAACTGCTTCAGGCTATGAGAGTTTGAAATTCGAGTACAAAGTGCAAGGCACCACTTATTAGTGTAGCTCCCATGTGCAACTGAGGCCTTTGAGACTCACCTTGATGGTGACTTTTTCCCAGAGGCAAACCTACACAAAGCCACCTAGTCCTGATGTCATGTGTTCATTAAGTTCATGGTAAAACAGCTTCACCAGAACAGAATTTAATCTTCAGCATCCACTTTCTTGCTGAGTGGTGTATATACTGCTCTTGATGAGAAAAAACTCAGGTTGGCTTTCTGTTTCAAACCAGAGAGACTTAAGGTTAAAAAGCATGTTTTTCAGTACCTGGATTTATCTTCTAGGACACAGCACAAGGAATTGCCTCAGTATCAAGTTGTATTTGCTCTAGTCCAGTCAAAGTAGGAGGCCAAAACAGCAGAAGGCAGCTTAATTGTAAATGGGAACTGAGCAAAATGATGTTCTCTGCTTTGAGAAGAAAAGATATTGACTGAGGTTAATTCAACAAAATAAAAAATCTTATTTAGAATTTATAATAATTATAACAATTTGATTCATATGATTCTTTCAATATTCAATTTTCTGCAGTATACCTTTCTAACAGCATTTTTGTTGGTAATGTAATCCTTGTTAGTTTGTAATTCTTGATTAGCTCTAATTATACATAAAAAAGCCATATTTTGAAAAGCACTTTTCAGTAAAAGATGGAGAAAAGTAGCTGTGATCATACCTGTCTTGCTCAATGACACCGAAAATCCATTGTGCAAGTGAGAATAGAAACCGTATTTTCTGAGCCATAGGCCTGTAAATTTAATCAAAAAGTTATTTTTATTCTCTATTTAAGTGTAATTATCATTGGCTATGAAAAAGCACTCTACCAATATAATTTGTGGAGTAATAGGTAAGGAAAAAAAAGAAACTTGTAGTTAGTTTTTAAATTAATAAAAGGAAAAGTTTAATATATATGCTTGGAAAATATCTAACACTGTTAAACAAGATCCATGTGAAATATATCCAACCATCTAAAAATGAAGGCAATTAGCAGCAATTATAGAGCTTCTTTCCCAAAACTATATACTGTAAATCCTTTTAATCAGTGAAAGCACCAATAACATCAAGCCATTGTGTGTCTGAACAGGAAGCCTAGTATGTAAGAACACTTTGCTTTTAATTAACTTTTGGATACCACTTTCTGCAGATTATTATCAGAAGAAGTGCTGCATAGAGGAAACTATGTATTTCAGGTTCCTATTAAAGGATTAATTGTATTTTTAAGTGCAATATGTTAATGAGAAGTAATGGTTGTTTGCTGGAGGTATACTGTACTTAATAGGTTGGTGGATTAAACAGTCCCTGCATTAAAAGGAATTATTGTATTTGTCATAAATACCTTTGAGGATAAATTTGCTTTCAACTGCTGGAGGAATTCTTTGATACAAAACATGAAGGATTACATGAAGGTGACAGGAGAGGTAGTCTGCATCTGTCAGGTGTGCTCCTGATCACAGGCCAAGAAAACTTACGAAGTAACCTGGGGCATATTACATTTAGAAACCGAGCCCTGTTATCAAAAATCAAAGAATCCGATGTAGTTGAATGTTTTGTATTTGGAAAGGGGAAGGGAAGAAGTAATGCATTTGGAATTTACTGTGTTTCTGTGCTAGCTGCACTTTTTCTGCTGGGCTCAGTAACCCCTCAGAGGGCAACTGTGTTTATAACAATATCTGCTACTGTAATGTAAAAATGAAGCTGCAAAAGCTAAGCTCTCAGTTTTTTAACAGAAGCCCCAAGCCATGACCACAAAGGGCAATTTAAGAAGGGGAAAAAAACAAACCACCCAACAAATGAACAAAAACCAAACAAACAAACAAACAACCCCCCCCAAACTTGAGAAAAAAAAACCCTGAAGGACCTATCCAGAGTGAATACTTTTCATCTGCTGCTTCAAGACTGGGTAGTTTTGTATGAATTATTTTTCATGGGAATTTTGCAAGAATGCTTTCTAACCCCACCCACACTTTCATGTTGGATATGGTTGTTAATTGTGCAAGGGCATGGGTGGGGGGAAAATTACTACTGTGATTTTGGAGTAATTTAGTTTCTAGAGACAAGGGCTTCTTTTTTAGCAAGTGTATAATCTTGACTAAGTCTTTTCCTATAAAAGGTGTCGACTTGATTTTCTTTCTGTCAAGTACACTGCAGCTATAGTTTGTTGACATTGCTGTAGACTCAAAGAGTGAGACAATAGGGTGAAAGGGGGGGCTTAGATTTGATTTGATTGTGCTGGGAGAACTGCACAAGTGGACAACCATATTATGAGGTTGTCCACTGGTACACATACCAGTATAATGCCAAGGAGATGGAGAAAGGAATAAACAAGCTTTAAAAGGTCCCATAAGGAGAAAGAAAAACAGCTTTATGTTATAAATTGCAGCAAAGGTTGGAATCACAGAGAAGGAAATATAAAAAAGCATAATGCAAGAGAAAAAAATGTCTGGATACTAATAGAAAAATTAAAAAGTGTATTTATGGTTATACAAAACGTATGCAAACAGACTTGTGAAAAATATTGTTTAAGTTAGAATATCAGCATAGCAGTGCTTGTAGTTCTCAAAATAATTTTTCAATTATATTTCCAATATTTCCAATAATTTCCAATGTTGAAAGTGGATGAGACCCTCAGTCTCTTCAAGTGTTAAAGGATGAAATTAAGGCATGCTACTGGACAGATCATGGATTTAGAGTAAAAGCACTGATTCCATAACCTTCTCCCTGAAAGAAATCTCTCCTCTGCAAACCTGAGACACTTCCTTTCCTGTTTAAGATAACCTTCAGCCCTCACACTTCATGACAGATGCATTTTTCAGAATAAAAGCTTAAACTTCCTTTAAGAGTGTTTAGACTTCAAAAACATAAGAAAACTTCAATTGCCTTTGTTTATTTATTTGATGAGGCCTTTCCATGCTGAAAGTAGCTTGTCAAAGAAAAGTCTGTGAGGCCCAAACAAAAATTTTAGTAGCTCTTGATGAACGATGTTCTATTTTTTTCCTAAAATGTTCTAGATCTCTGTCATAAGGAATATCATGCAAGTACTTTTGACTTGTCAGCTTCTCCTATTATTTTTCCTGTGAAGTTGGAAAAAAAAATAATGTGCAAAAATTCTATTTTGTTACAATGCTAAGTTAAAAGATCTACAGCTGTTTCTCTTCAAAATATACAAATAAAATGCTACCATGCTTCAAGATGTAATTTATGTGTTATTGTTTCTTGCATGGAAATTACTAGAATTGTGGTTTCATAAGGTTTGATATTACTTAAAGCTTAGTGTTAAGTATATGAAGACCATGAGAACCAAATTCTTAAAAATTCTAATAGAAAAGAAGATAAACTGATGACAAGTCTAATATGCACTAAGTATGAGCAAGATGTCCCTGCCCGTGTCAGGAGGGACACTAGATGGAGGGACACTAGGAGGGAACTAGATGATCTTTAAGGTCCCTTCCAACCCAAAACATCGATCCTATGATTATGACTGCACACTTTAAAATATGTAGGAGTCAATAGAATGTTTACTCAAAGAGCTCAGAAATAGAACTTGTTTCTAAACAGTTTATTAAGAAATGCACCAGGGTAAGTGTTAAATCTGTTCCTCAGTTTCATTAGTATTTGTCATCTGAAAGAGTTACCAAGGGAAAGAAAGTCTAAGGTAGTCTAAAACAAGGCCAGAGTTATTTATATTGGCAGTCAAAATCAGCCTGCCAGTGCAAGTCAGTTTTTCCGACTCTTAGTCAGAGAGTCAAATAAAAAGAAGTGAGTCTGCAAGATGGTTATTCCTGAAACCAATTAAAGGCAATTCTGAGGTTCTTTCAACTTATCCCATTATAACCTTCAGTAAACCACCACCTAATTTTTTTATTATAATTATTTGTGTAAATGCTAGCTCATAGGCAATTAGTGTTCTCTGTAGGAACTCACATACTGGCCTGACTTTGTAGAAATACATTGCATAAAAGTTAAATGACTTTAGGGATAAAGGAATTTTCTACAGGATGGTTTTCTGAATGTATTCAGCAAGCCATAAAGCTCTAACTAGCTAGTTTTGAAAAGAGTATGTCTGTCTTAGTGGCTTGGGTGTAGAGCTAGTGGTAAACCTGAAACACTGAAAATTTATTTGCAGTCTTTGAAATTAAATAATTGCTTTGGTCTGTAAAGTTTGGGATGCTTAGTAACAGTTTCAGCATTAAGATATTTTTATCGGTTTCGAATTGCTTGTGTTCTCCCTTGTAATCACGATTCCTTCTCTGCCTGAGCTGGATAGATTCACAATTCTAAATTTAAGGACACTTATTTTCTCCTTTGTAGTCACATAATCTGTGGGAGGTTTCTCAGGATTTGTCACAGGTTTTGCGCTATCAGCAGAGAACAATTTCCTTTAGTCCATTGTTTTGGTTTAATTCCAGCTGGCAACCAAACCTTCCACAGTCACATTCTCATTTCTTGCTGGTGCCATGGGGAATAGAATCAGAAGGGTAAAAGTTACAAATTTTGTGCATTGAGATAAAGACAATATTACAGAGAAAGCAAAAGCCACGCACATGAGCAAAGCAGGACAAGGCAGTCATTCACTCCCCTTGGGCAGGCAGGTGTTCAGCCATCTCACAGAGAGCAGGGCTCCAGCACAACATAGCTCCAAGGCTTGAGAAGACAAATACCAACATCCTGAATGTTCCCCCTGACTTCTTCTTCCTTCAGATTTATATGCTGCCCGTGATGCCATGTGGTATGGAATGTCCCTTGGGTTAGCTCGGGTCAGCTGTCCCTGTTGTGTTCCCTCCCACCTTCCTGTGCATCCCCAGCCTCCTCCCTGATGAGCTGGGTGAGAAGAAGAAAGGTCCTTACTCTGGGTCAGACCTGCTCAACAGTAACAAAAACATCCCTGAGTTATCAATACAATTTCTAGCACAAAACCAGCACACCCACTTATATGTTCATATCTCTTCTTCATTAAATGTCACATTGATGATTGTTCAGGCAACAAAGATATTTGTCTCCATTCCCCCATCCAGCATCTTCTAATGTGTCCTTTATGGACATTTTTCTGCTTACCAATTTGCCTCTATGAAAATCAGAAGTCCATATTTTTCTTTCTGGAGACTGATCAAAAGACCCTTGAAATCTCTTTTGGAGTTATTTTTAAGGACTAGCCTCAACCTTGACACTTTCTTCTCTTGCAATATCAGTAGGTTTTGTATTTAAAATGTAAGTTCCCTTTAAACTCTTTGACTAATTCCACTTATCCTAGTAATATATAAATATTCATATAAAGTTTGCTCTAAAACTTCTTTCAGCAGCTCTTCATTCTGGTATTTCTCCAGTTCAGCTTTTGGGGAAAAAAACCCAAACAACATGGATATAGTAATATCTCTGAGCTCCATCTTTTAATGTCAATGCTGGTAACTGACAGCTTTTGTGATGTTGTCTTACTATCCTAAAGTAAGTAAGAGCTCAGTCCAGGTAGTTCTTTGTCCCTTCAACAGGCCTGAAGGACAGTAAAGTTGACTCGGTATTGATATAAGCATAATACTTTGAATTCTTCTCTGATTCCAGACCAGTGGAAAAATATTTCCCCATTAATTCCTCCATGTCAATACACAGAGAATCATCTGTTCTCTTGCTTATCTTAGAACTGTAGGGAATAGCATGGATCAGGTTCAGACTCTAACATGCAGCCTGCATTCAGTTTGAAATGTAAATATTTAGAATTGTGAAATTAATTTCACCTCAATGGAGCTGTCTGTGGACAAGCACTTGCAATGAAAATAACAGTCAGGACTTACAGTTAAACTGTTGCTCTTCAATCTGAAGACCACACAGATTACACAACACACTGGTCTTAACTAGGAGTCTGGCTCTGGCTCTGGGGCAGGGAGGAGGTTGTGTAGCCCTGATTATGAGGATAACAGGTGTGTTAATTTGGTAGACTGAAAGATTATACAGATTCTGTACAGATTCTGCCACTCAAAGTGAATATGGTTTCTTGTTTCAGGGTTACCTGTGTTCCAAGAATGCCAAGGTGGAGGTGCTCAACAGCTTTTTTCACAGCCGTTCTTAAGTGAAGCATCTTTTTCTGAGTTTAAGTATTTTCTTCTGAGTTAAACCAAATCAGCATTTATAAATGCCACAGTTCCAATTGATCAGTGAGGCAGAGAACACTACCAAGAGAAGATCTCAAGGAAAAAATGCACATATGGAAAAATTATTTAAATCTTTCATCCTCTTTGCAAGTAATGGTAAAGGATAAAATCCAAACAGCTACTCATTTGTCTGTTGCAAAACACTGCTGTAAATGCTGAGACTACTGACAAAAAGTGAACATATCTACATGCAATTGTATGCTAATCTTATGTTTATATATCTTATGTGTGACGTGTAAACACTGGTAACAGTGTAACAAGGTTATTAGAGAAGACCTTAAAATATGTTCCCTTCCCCTCAGTGGAGAACTTCATACTGAGGCCACTATTGTTCCAATTATTAGAACAAAAATTATCTTGTACCAAAAAACAGAGGAACAAAGTTTGTGATGCTGGTACATAATTTGAAAAGGAGCTAGCAAGACTTCAAAAAGTTCTAACAGCCAGCCACAGAAGAAAGGACAGTCCACAGTAGGACACAGAGATATTTTTTTCTGAAGTCTCGAACCCTTTTACCTATGCTGCTTCATTACATCTCCCTAATATGTACGTAGTCATTGACAGCGTTTTAAAACTGTGTCTCTTTAACAGCAGCTATCTAGTGTTTTGGTTTACCCACTTTTAAAGTATACTTTTCATCATATTTACAGCATTTAATTGAAACTACAGTCTTTTACCAGTCAGAGAGTGTAGTGTCAGCCTGAGTCTGAGCTTTTCTAGACTGAAGAGTTCTTTTGCTTGTCCATACTGATAATTGGGTGGGATATAGAGGACATACAGATGCATCCTCTAGAAATGGGTGGCACACCAAATTCTCTCTGACAGAGACACTTGGTTGACCAACAACCTCACAGGTTAGTGTACAAGACTGTTCACAAGGTTGCCTAGGGCAATTGCTGTGTGCCATCAACTAAGTAGGTGTTATTTTATAATGTACAAAGCCACTTTTCTGTCAAGGAGCTGGGAACTCATCACAGTGCTGGCACTTATCTAATGCACACTGAACTATTTACACCAAAGTGATGGTTGCACCTATCAGACATGGTTGGGAAGGAGAACGGGCAACTACTTAAGCAACACTTAGATGTTGAAATAGCCCGTGAAAAGGTGAAGCAGGAATATTCAAAAATGTGAATAAGAAAGCAGAAGATGCTGAAGTATGGTCATGTTGTGTCTACAAAAAAAGTGATTTTTGCGTTTAAGCCAATACAGCCATCTGCATACCCACCATACCTGGTCCATCACAGCTACTAACTAGACTCCATTTTATCCATAGCTTTTTTCACCCACAATTTCATTTCAGCAATGAAAGAGGGATAGCGGCTTAAACTAACAAACAAGCAAACAAACAAGCCCACCTAACACTTGCTAGTCTATTTTCAAAATAAACTCTCAATAATTAGTCTGGAAGGGATGATTTCCCTCTAATACCTACCTGCAATTTGGTAAAAAGTTATGAATAATTAAGATTACACTGAAATTTTTTACTTCAAGACAAATTATATTTTGGGTGAGATAAAACTTATATATTACTTCCTATCTTTATGTTCCCGTGAGAAAAATGAGAGAAAATCATTTCAGGTTGCTCCAAAATTGATTTTTTCCACAATTTTTCAGGTCAGCTAATGAAGTGAAAAATCAATTCTTCACACAGCTTTAACTCAAGCCCTTCTTGAATATAGAATTATTACTTTCCTCATGAGCATTTTCCATGGCATTCCTCACCACATAAATTAATTTATCTTAATTTGGCATAGATTAATTAATTTATCTTCACAATACTTTTGCAAAGAACTGGGACTGCTATTTTGATTTCACACAAGAGAAGTTGAGGTACAGTTACATTAGAGAGCAAAAATTGCTCTTTTGGATGCTCCCCACAAATGCAATCTAATTTAGCAGAGTAGTTAGCTGTTGCATAAAATCCAGAGCTCAGAGCACAGGCTATCTAAATGGTCAAAGCACATTTCTCACAGACATTAGCTCTCTCTATGCCTCCATAGCTCTTTTGTGAACTGGATTACAGGGTTTGATACTGGACATCAGAGACTGGAATCCAGTTAGTTGTTAGCTATGAGAAATTTACTTTAAAGGGCCATCACACAGAAATTAATTCAGAAACACAACAGAGTTATAAATACTTAAGAAGGATAATGATAAAATAAAAGAATAGATATCCCTCATAACAATAAAATACAGTGTTGGATTCTGCTGTGCTCTGATAGAAGTGGTGATACAATACTCGACTACAACGCTGCTACAAGCCGTCAAGAGCTGCTGCCAGAAAGAAAAGACAACACAACAAGGGATATAGGATAAGATCACACATCTTTAAATCATGTATATAAAGTGGTGATGATGATGATGATGATGACAATAAAGAATTGAAGATGTATCTGCACCTAGATGCAACCAGGACATTCCACTGACAGGAAATGCAGGTTTGATGACACACCCAAATTTGTCTATATTGTTCATTCCCATTCACATTTTTTAAACAGTTCCTCAACATTGTGCTTGAGATCCAAGGCAACAACTCACTTTAAAAATTGTGGGAAAAAAAAGCCCGTGTTTCAGTGAGACACCATAAAGTGAAACTTTGTGATTTGTCTGTCTCAAGATCTTCCTTCAGACTCATTACTGCAAAAGCAAAGTGATTTTCATTCTGAGATGTGATTAAATTCACATTCATGGTCTGATTGAGGTGTAGAATCTTTTATTGGGAAAAAATATAGACTTCAGAGTTGGCAGTGGAGTGCTACAGTACTACTCTCTGTGAGACCATTAAATTTAATCCTTCCTTCAGACTCACTCCAACAGTGATTTCAATTAAATTTGTTCAAAATTTATCAGTTTCCTGCATGCATGCATAAATGATTCAAAGGCACTTACATATTCACTGAACAAAATGTATTGAAGGGTACATATTATTATAACTTTTCACTGTTCTTTTTTCCATAAAATTTACCTTAAAGCAGCTTCTATTACACAAAATTCTAGCCCTCTGCATTAAATGCTCTTACTGTTCATTTGGAAATCAAGTTTATTTTTCAATGCAAATCTGAAGTATTCCTTAGCCAACAAAACTGCCCTTTTCCTTGGCATGATGGTACAGCTGTTTCCTAGAGGGAAAATGATTACATTTATTTTGCTAATGACTTGAAAGGCTGTTTTCTGTCCACTGCTATGAAATATGACATTGTTGATTCTGACATATTTTTCAGAAGACATGATGGAGTTTGTGCATGCAATTCAACCTGTTCAACAATTCAGTATTTGCTTTATTTTCCCAGTTAACATTATGGGAGGTGCCCTTTTGCATTTAAAAAATACATCAGTGGCAAGAAGACTAACAATTAAAGCTGCACAAACATCTCAGATATAATGTTAGGTAAGAGACAAAGCACTTAGTTCACAATAAATGAGTTTCCTCTTATCTGTCCACAAGAACCTATTAGACATCTTTTTGCCCTGAAGACTTTACCTGCAGGAACCCATTGGGTAGGGCGTTTGTTTCTAAATGTGTAGCTGTACCTGAAAGTAATACTTGTGTGCTTACCTATATGTCTGCTTGGAAATTACAGCTTCATGCATTTCATATTGACAAAACTTTTAAAGCCCATGCTAGATCTACCTGTGGCTTTGTAGCTTCTCGCATCTGCCCAATGGTAAAAGGAGAAAGGGAATGAAGTAGTCATTGTGTGAGTAAAAGATCTCTGCAGACTATGCAAGTCAACGAGTTTTAGCAGGAAGGGAAAAACGCCAGCAAGCAGATAGAAAATACATCTTTTTTCCAAAATATATTTGTGCACGTTTGGATGTAGCCAAAGGCTAATTTTTAGCAAGCTATAAGGATTAAGCATTGCATTTTACCCATGACCTACTGGATTCTGCTGTTTCCTCCTAAAGAATAGCCCTGACTCCATGGCTAACCAACCCATTTCAAAAAGACTACTTACTAAATAAACTATCATTCTGACTGAGTAGGAGTGGCAGACAAGACTAACACAGCAAGCATTTTGTTTTAATTGCCTGCTATAATTCAAACATTTTATGCTTTTGTTCTGATTTCTTTTCATGATTATAAACTCTGGGAGAACACAGAGCCTTTTTTAAGTCATGCTTTATAGCTTTCTTTCAAATGAACTTAACCCGCATTTTAAAGATGACATCAGATGTCATCTTCTGCTTCATCAGAAATGTATGAGCCATAAACCACTATGCATAATCTGACTAGCTAAGGCTGACTTCTTGGGTACACCTTCTCTACTCCCTCCACCAGGGAGCAGGGCAGGATAGTGGCTTCAGAGACTTAGGTGGTTCCTCTCTAATACTGCCAGGACATTCACAGAAAATTAGTGTGCATTCATCTATCAAGCTACCCTGAAAGTCAGAGTTGCTCAAAAAAACCTGAAAAAGCAGCGTTGATAGAAGCCATAAAATTCAAGGTAGCATATATCAAAGTTAAGATGTAAAAATTGCCACTGTGCTCTGTTGTCTAGAAACTAGGTCTTCTACACTCACT
Organism: Pseudopodoces humilis; assembly: GCF_049639895.1. Taxonomy (NCBI): domain Eukaryota; kingdom Metazoa; phylum Chordata; class Aves; order Passeriformes; family Paridae; genus Pseudopodoces; species Pseudopodoces humilis. Next base: position 62,831,102 of record NC_142200.1, on the reverse strand, counting down.
AAATTCAATGCATAATTTTACTTATTTCATGCTGTAATTCTTGCAGAAGACTGATGATGTTAGTACTCTGGCTTTTAGTCTGTAGCAGATACAGCTACAGTTGTTTATTTTCATTAGTTTGGTCTTGGCTGGCATTATAGAAAAAACACAGCTATACATAATTTGTTTGTACAGTGACTAGCACCAAGGAGTATTGGTCCATGACTTGAGCTTCTAAGAATTACAGTAATGAAGATGATTCCTGAAGGAAGGTATGCTTGGCAACTTTCAGATATAAGACAATAAATTTTTCTACCTTCTTTGGAGACAGAAACCATAGGGAAAATGGGTGGTGCAACTGTTGCACGTTTTTTATATATAGCTGAGAAGTTTCCTGGAGTAAGTCCAGAGAAATTTTTCATGGCCCAATCGTTACTTATATAAAATAAGCTAGTGTATTGAATAATTACATGCTTTTTAGTCTTTTACTAAATCACATCCTAAACTATCTGAAAATTGAACTTCATGATTTTTTTTTACCTTTGTACTTTTAATGGTTTGGATTAAAAGGGCCATTACAATTTTTAACCTACATTTTTTTCAATTAGACACTTAAAATCAGGTATCTGAGGCAGGTATTAATTTGTTCATTTAGTCTCCTAATTTTATTTATTATGGTCCTATTTTCACAATTTAGGAAAAAACAATTTTACAAAATCCAAAATTCTAGAACAAAAAAAATAATTAAGTTAAAATTATGAAGAAGCTTTGTCTGTATAAATTGTGAAAATCCTGGCATCTTAACTTTTCAATAAAATAAATTTATGAGTGAACATTAACATTAGCTAGTGGTGTCTATTTTACAGGTAAAAAAATTATTTTTAAGGTCTGTTGGGCAAGTGTTTGTCATTAATATTTGAAACAAAATTCTAGTTATTTTTAACTTAGAAATTTGAAAGAAATGGAGTATTTAAACTTACAAGAAGCAGAATTTTGTTTTCAGGTCATATTTGCAAAATGCATGAGATTTAAAGCCCCACGGCATATTAACATCTGAGAGGTGCTTTGTGTTGTCACAAGTTGTAAAACTTATATGAGAGCCCTGTGTTAACTCTCTTGTGCTTCTGTGCACTGAAGCTAAACAAATTAGGTATTTCACAAGGTAGATTAGTAAAGTCCTTAATACCTTAGTATATAAATGCTAATACTGGAACTCTTAAATAAGGTAAGCTGAAGAAAAATTAAATCTTAAAGGGAAAACCAGTTGTGTCTGCAATCCCACAGACAACCCCCCATGCAATTTCAGTAAGTTAATTTATGCTGCTTTTTTTTTTTTTTTCTGGTAAGTGAGGAAAGTAATTTGAATGCTTTAGTAAGAAAGTAGTTTAAGGTAATCAATCCAAGATAAAAAGTGAAGGAAAAAGAACCCCAACCTAGCCCATTTTATCCTGATTCATTTATATGGTTCCATAAATGTACCTGGGTCTTCATAGAGCATCAAGAACAAGTCCTGGAGTCAAAAAGTTCCTAATGATAAGAATTTACACATCCCTTTATTATTGGACATGCTGGAACACATCCTGCCATGACATAACTCCATCTGTGTCACCCCTCATTCATCACAGCCCACTTTAAAGAACTGGTTTAATACATTGTTTTAGGGGAGCTTGCACAGTTAGCTAGAGGGTGCTTACACAAATGATATTAAATATCCAGCATGAAATGAACATAATGTGCTGAAGTACTGGAATCACATCAATGATAATTCTCAGATATAGTTTATACATACTTTTTCTTTCATTATCACATAATTTCTTTAACATTTTAAAAAGTGAACTTGAAAAAAAAGAAAGTTTATTCTAGTCAGTGCTCTATTTTTACCAAAGCCTGTACTGTAAAACCTGTTATAAATGGGATTGAAAAACTATTTTCAAATGAAAACAATTACACTACTTTCTTTGACTGACTTTTTTTTTTTCCCCAAGGGGAGGAAAAGAATTTTGATTCAATGAAACTTACTGAAATTCCCTTCAATTGAATTTACCTACCTCATTTACTTATTTTCAAATATCTAAATGTCATCATTTTTTCTTTGAGAGGAAAAGCATGTAACCTTCACTTTTAAGTTGCCTCCATCTTAAATCTTCTGAAGGGCTCTTGACACATAACAGACATTCATACTGCCACTTTCTCTTGAAAATCATGGGATGCTGAAGAGAACCTTTAGAGTATGTAGCCTCACAAAATTAATGCAGCAAAGATGAATGCAATGAAACAGTGCTTGATCAGACACCAGAACACAGACCTTAAGTGTCTAGTCAGAGAAAAGTGCATGACAAGCTAATTAAATAACTTATCTCTGTTATTATACTCATTTTCCTCTTGTAAAGAGATAGAATTTCCCTCAGTCAACAAAATAACTTTAAACAACTTCCCTTTATCTCAGGTCTTCATAATATCATTTAAATAAGAACTTAGTTAAATATGGAATTTGTTGTTATATCAGAAATTATTAATTATCAAGAGAAGCTGGGAGATAGTAAAAAACAGGATGAAAGTTGTAAGGCAGACAGTAAATTTTACTGACAGGGAAATTATCGGATCAAATGGTGACAAACCTAAGGCTAGCCTTCTGATTGAGCTGCTTGGATGCTCTGCAAAAGATTTTGGTAAAACAATGCTTTGGTCCTGAAACAGCTAGTGATACAAGTGGAGTAAACATGGGCTACACAGAGAATGATCTCTCTGTAAGCAGGGCACTTGCATTGCTTTGTTCCTGTGTTTAGAAAATGCAGAAGATTGAAGAGTAAGGGGAAAAGGATGAAATTAAAATATTCTTAGAACACAAACCTCACTGTTAGGACCTAACAGGAATATGTGCTACAGAAAAAGGACATATCAAGCTTTAATCAAATGATGAATCAAATGAGAGGATTACCAGTGCTTGTTTACCCATCACAACATGAACCTGATTTACTGTAGGGGCAATTAAAAAGGAAAAAAAGCAGATGTATTCTCAGTTGAGTAGACATTAATGTCTGTGTATGCAGCACTATGGAGAACTCATCTGAAATGTCAGTGTCTATCCATGCCATGCACATACAGGAGAGCTGAACTCAAGCCAGAACTCAGAACACACAATGAGGAAAATCAAACCTGTGTTTGCAGGAAACCAAGAGAGCTGGGATCATTGTCCTTGGAAGAGAAAGGAAAAAAAAAACCACCTGAGGAAGTAGCTCAGAGGGCTACTATCAACTAGGATAAATTTGGGCAGGGAAGGACTGACTGAAAAAAAGTCATCAAAGATAATACTCATGAAAAAGTATGGGCTGAAATTATTAGATGGTTCTTTGTGGCCAGAGAATTGATGTTCTGAAAAGTCTTCCTGTGGTAGAGAAGACATAAATAAATCCTGGCCAGCTATAAAACCTGCAGACCATAACTGCTGACTCTGCCATTTTCACCTTCATGTTAGAAGGAAGCTTTCTCCTTTCTGCTGTGATGCTAATGATTGAAAGGCAATTGTTTTTCCCTCACAAAATTTTAATTTGTATGAGAAAGGATATGAATACAACCTGTATGAAAAATTAATGGTCTGCTTTTCTAAACCGGTTTCCAATACAGAGGTTTCCCATGGGAAAGTCCAGCTCCATGATTGTATAGGGCATGGGGAACTTTTGGCCAAAGTTTTGGAAGCATGTCACTACTCATATGTGATAACAACAAGAAATTCAATCCCAACTGCAAAGAAATTAGATGTGTTTTTTTTTTCTTGTCTCATCTAAACTTCCTTCAACAGTAGGTTTCAGAAATATTATCTACCTACATATTTGAGAGGGTTGGGATTTTTATGACACTGATGAATTTCAAATGTAGAGATTTCAAGCATCCAAATTTCAGTTCTGCAGAAGCACATAGTTTTATAAGGAACAGTATACTTTTCCATTGCTTTTGGCACTCAAAATGCAAGAGCAACTCAAAAAAACAAAAGCATTATTGAAATCCATATGAAGGCTCAACTGTTTCATTACAAGAACAGATTTTAGAAATTTTAGAACATGGGAGGCCAAAAATCAGACATATGTTAAATACAGAATTTTTTCAGTCTTGCAGGTGATCAGTGAGAGTTGAGAAGTCTTAATACTCCATTGAAGATGGATTTGACATTACTGTGTTACTGGTGATGTCAAACATAGGCCGCTCTGGTTTGTTTGCCCTGTCAGTTCATGCACAGGAGCCAGACAATTTAACTACTCAGGGGATGAGCTTGGCAGATGAAGAATCCAGATGCCAGTTTATAGATTTTGCTTTTCCAGCAGTGGCATCTGAATCTGGTTTGCCTTTGACTGATTTTTATTGCAGACTTTTTCAAGCTGCTGTGTAGATAGTCTGTAACAGGATTGCCTTTCCCTTTGGAACAAATTGTTGCAAAGACATTTCTAAGTATGGAGATTTTATATTATTTTTAAATATGATTAGTGCTATGCCACTTGTGTAGCTACTGCTTGCTTCATAAGATGGTATTGCATACAAACTAGACATCATGAAATACAGTTATTAAAAGAATAGAAAATTACTGGTCAGGTGGAAATAAGATATTTGATGCCTATCCCATGCTTATCCAATGTAATCTATTGTTTTTGGTGTTTACATAAAAGATTTAAGGTTTAAAAAACCCCAAATCCAAATGTACTCCTGAATTGGTAGGCTTTTCTTCCACAAATACGTCCTCGGCCTCCTCTTTGTCTTGCGTAAGTCAACAAATCTTGTGCTTCTGTTATTGTTCCACTCACACAGCCACCACCTTGATCTAGTATTTCTGCAAGATGAAAACAAATTTTTCCAGCTCTCCACCAACAGCTTTTGTTATTATTTCACTCAACGGGTATAAAAAAGAGATTTGAAGACAAGACCAGACCACAGACTGCATGAAATTCCCAAGTAAGCCTAAATATGTCTTGGACTTGGTCTGTTGGACAGCCCATACGTCCCCCTAAGGCTGAATGTAGCAAGTGAGCCCAAAGAGGAGTCTGAGTCACTGCTGGCATGGCCTGAGTTATAAAGAGTGATTGGAACTGGTAACAATGTGCCTGGTACTATACTTGTGCTTCCTAAAAAGTGCTGGGAGAGGAGTATACAAAATGTCCAGCCTTTATCAATAGTACGGCTAAACCCAACTGTGCTTTAATAAAGAGGGCTTGGAATGTTTTCACTAGATTACAGTTACAAGCACAGAGCTGGTTTTTTGGTTTGGTTTGGTTTGGTTTGGTTTGGTTTGGTTTGGTTTGGTTTGGTTTGGCTTTTTTACAAGGTAAATGCCCTGATCTATCTGAGGCCAGGGTTAATATACATATTTGTCTATCATACCAAGGTGAGGTTCTATTCTAGAGCTTTGTTTTTGTTTAACTGAGTAGTATTTCTTTGAATCATTGCCTAAAAATGTATTACTATCTCCACTTATGCATGTAGAAGTCAAACTTCTTTTTTACTTTCTATGTTAAGAAACTCTGAGGCATATGATTAATAGAAAAATAAATTCTCTACCTCTTCAGACAAATAAAACAGATCTTGGCACTTGCCATCGCTCAGTTACAATGGCAAGACTGAGACTGCACCTCTTTTTCCCTATAGATATGGCAATCATGTCATATAGACTTAAAAAAACTCTTCTCCAGTGCATTTGGATATAAATATACATTAATAATCCTTTCTTCCTTTCTGAATTATGTGTATCTTTAAAAATATTTGTTTTTATTAAAAGGTAATCTTCTAAATCACATGATATTTACTTAGGCTCATGCTTTCATCATAACCTAATCTGTCATATTTCAGCTGGATTTGCTTTTCATTCAGACTTCTCAATTGTCCTAGCAGCATTTAGAGCTAAAATCGTGCATAATTTGCAATATTTTTCATGCTAAACTGTACATTTAAAATATTTTTGGCATTATCACATATTCATTTATGTATAATCGTCATATTACAAAATTATAAAACCATATAAAATTGCTTCAGCAAACCAAAGATTATGTATTCTTTATTGACTGCTATATCCAAGTGTCAGATGAACAATTCTTTTTTAAAATGAAGGAGAATGCAATTGCTTTCTTATTATTTTTCTTGCTTTAAAATTTGCCACAGCATCTTTTCAAATATAATGAGAAGTAATATGGCGAACAGCTCTGCCAGCCCAACAACTCCAGGTCACTCTGTCACAGTTTGGAATATTGTTTTAACTCTCCATAATCCTCATAGCATAACTTTTTTCAGGCATTACTAAATAAAACATTATAATGCAAAAAGGATATCATTAACTTAAAAAAGAGGAAAACAAAGCATAGGTAAGTTAAAAACATTATTTGAATTTAAGTAACTAACTGGGATCTGTAACACAGCTACACACCAGTACTGTGCTTTTTCCTAGAAGACATTTTCCCTCACAGTGATGAAAGAGAGTGAACAGTGAAGAAGATGGATAACTAATGCTTGCTTCATAGTTAAAATGTATACAACTAGAACTTATGTTTGTGAACAGAAATATTTGAATCATGCATTACCTCAAACACAAGTCATTCACTTGCATATTCTAAGAGTTGGTTTCTTCAGCTGTTTTGGGTGTCAGGCATCCTACCCTATCCAGTAGCATAATACCCCACCCACCTTACAGCTTAATACAAAGCAGATGAATGGGATCAAACAATTTCAAGTTTCATTCTGTTATCTACCCAAACTGCTGTAGACAGAGAAACACATTCTAAATTATCTTATAACATCCAATGTGACCAATACTCAAATACAACAAATGTATTTGCTGGTGGTTTGCCACAGGAACAGATTCATGCTCCTAGTTCCTATTTCTTAATGGTAGATGATTGGTAGGAGATAAAAGTGATAGAAGATACTAGATACACTCATGCTGGTGAATTTCACACTTGAGCAAGCCTTGTTCTTTCGGCTGGAAAGAGACCTAAGGCCACAACAGAGTGTAATGGCTGAACATGTAAGGCCACAGTTAAATAAAAATGTCATCTGTCTGTGCTAAAAGTGTTTCTCATGCCAAGTGTAGTCTAAGATTTCCCAAAACATGTGCTTTCATCATCAAGTGCAGCTCTTTAATAGCATAGTGAGACACTGACACTTCACACTTATATGTGCAATCCTCCACCTCCAACAGGATCTCAAAGAAATACAAACTAAACTTACCTATTAAAAGGGCGCTGTTTTTGTTGGTGGTTTGGGGTTGGGTTTTCTTCCTGTCTAAAGCCCCATCTACTGTTTCAAAAATATACTTTGAAGGGTAAAACATGCTCACTCTGATATTCGAAGGTGACCTATGGAGTGCACTAGAACTGAATTGTGTTGACCAGAATTGGAATTAAGCAGTTTGCATGAGGAGTCTGCTGGTGTGAGTGATTCTCTGACTGCCACCAGTGCTTTGCTCTTGCCGTGCTGCAGACAGATTCCTTAACCCAAACTTTTGTCATGGATATATTTTCTCCTTCCATCCAGGTTTCTCTTTCCTTCTTTCTCTTTCCTCTATGTCTGCTTCTGATGGACAAAAGAAAATAACATATTTCCAGGCAACTTGCTATATTTACAATCAAGTGACATGGCAGCCAGACCATTACTTATCAACTCTCCATTAAACTTTAATAGATTAATCATCAATTATTGAGGAATTAATGTTCAGATCCAGCTGTGCTGTCCCAGTTCAGTTCACAAGTGCCAACAAAGATACTTTATGGCCTACGCTGTTGAGCATTCAGATTCTCAATCACCTCTTACTCTCACATCTCAGCTTTCTGAAGCAGAAAAAAAGGATTTTTTAAACTGAGTATGCAGACAGAACAAGAGAGAAGAAGAAATTCGAGCTAAAGAATAATTTTCCAGTGCATGGGATTGTTCTGAGTTTTGTAAATAAACATCTGCATTTAAACACTAAAAAAACCCCTAACACTAAACCTAAAACCTCACCACTAGAAGAACAGTTTTTTAAACTAGGTAAAATATGCTAATCTGAAACATAATATGCACAGATTCTATAGCATGGACAAATGCATATCTGCCACATAGTGTCAACAGAAATGGACTTATATAATAAGTGACTTATTACTCTACAATAAAAGTAAAATTACCATTAAATACATAGCTGAATTTTGGATCTAAAAACAAAGCAATTTTTATAATAGCTGTACACATTTTTTAAAGCTTCTGAGGCACAGAGGGTACTAATGAGAGTAGCAGACGATTTGAAGCGACCTGATACTTTATTCCTTATTAAGAATAAAAATTGAAATTTTGCATCATATATGTATTTTGTCAGCTATAAGTACTAAAGCACAGGTCAAGAGTCACTGAGACTTAAATGAAAGGAATTGGTACTTATGCATACCTTACTTTGGAGATCCCTGTGCACATGCCATAACGACAAGCTCTGTCAAGCAATCTTTCCCTTCCCCTACCCCTGCCAATATCAGTCTACCTGTCAATCCACCTGCCTATTAGTATGCTGTTCAAGGTTGAAAAGAAATACCAAAGCACTGTCTCTCAGTCAGTTTTCATTGCCACAAGGAATAAACAATGAACAGAGAAACTTCAACACTAGTTCATTATAGTCACTTGTAAACAATTAAGAATTATAAGCAGACTTTGGGAGTAGTCAGGTAATTAGTGAGATAAAAAATTATATAAATCAGGGTACTGAAACTGTCACCTGCAAATCCTACAGGGGAAACTGAAAATGTATATTGATATACAAGGAAGGGCACTATTGTGAAATGCTAAGTGTGTTGCCAGTCATGTTGTTAGCTGATTGTTTTCTTTGATGAGCCTGGGAAATACCAGATAGAAATAAGTTTGTCGTTGACTTTCCCAGAAGATTCAAGCACATAGGAGATTGGAAAATAAAAATTAAGTGCTGTAAATATAGGCCCCAGATACTTTAGCTTGGGCTGCAGTATGAGGTTGACAACATGAGAGACTGTTTAGCAAAAATCTACTGTACTCCTGAATGGAGAGGTTACTGGTGCTTTCTAGACTCCATGAGCTGTGTGCATTGCTCTCATGGATATGCTTGCACAAGAGTATACATTCCAATATATTCTCCTTAGAAGAGACAGACATGTTGTACCTGCACACTGTAGAGCAAGGTCTACCTCTTTGGGCACAGGAGAAAAATTTATCAGTGTCAATAATTGGTACCCAGTTACTTACTTGTGGGTGGAATTGTTATGATGTCCTCAACCACATCTATAAACTAAAAAAACCCTGATAGAGCACCAGTGGACTTTGCTTACAACATAGTCCTCTGATGGATATTATGAGGGAAAGTGAGTAATGTTTCCTTCTGTTCATCTGGCAGTGTATTAGAAGACTAATAAAATCTGAATTAATTCCAGAAGAAGAAAATGTGTGAAAGGACATACATTTAGACTACCAAGCTGACTTGCATTTCTGACTGTTCTGATGCTTTGAATAGTTATTTTAAAGTGAGTTGAAAAGCAGATTGGTCAAAAGAAAATTTACAGGTATATTAAAATATTTTACAAACATTTAATAGAAATGTCACTCTTTCCTCAATTCTGAAGGAAAGAATAAACCTCAAGAGTCTTTTGGGGTGAAGAAGATGAAGGCAGGTTTTGTGAATCTTTCAAAGAAATATATATATATGTATATATAATTTTTTTTCTTATTGGAATATTTATTTTTTCCTCTTTCTTTAATATATTCACGCACACAACTACAATGCATCTGACTAGAAATCATTTGATACATGTATTTGACATAAATTTGCTAGCAAGCCAAATACACAAGACAGTATAAGTCTGTAGCTATACCACCTTGGGCTTTGATCTTGTCAGATCTTATAAACTAAGCAAGATTGGGCCTGCTGTGTAATTGGGATGGAAGACCTCCAAGGAAAACCCAGCTGTTGTAGGAAGTGGTGTTGGTCACTCAGTAGGTGGTATTCTTCACTCTGGCTCCACACTGAATCAGTGCCGTACTAAGATGCTGCTGGTGGTATTATCTGTGCACCATACATAAATCTAAGATGCTGACCAAGTGGGCTAATTAGATATCCCTTGGCACATTTCACAAGAGCTAAAATTGTTAACTGTAGCATCCTGGACAAAGTCCAAACTGATTAAATACATTATGCCAACTTAAATATTCTCTACAGTTGCAACTAAATAAAGTATTTAAATACCTTTAATTCACTGTATACTGTTTTGTATCATTTATGTACATTGTTAAACAACTGCCACATTTTACTCTAGAGGTGATGACATTTCACTGTTGGTTGAACTTATTCCTGCATGTCCTATAAAACACAGATGCAGTGAAAAGCATCTTGTACAAGTAAATATTTATACAGAGCATTTTTACTGCTACACAAGTTGTTCCTCAAAATATGCCTTAATTAGGCTAAGTTTTTTGTGAGCAAAAAATAAAAAAGTTGCCTTATATTTTTAACTCCTTACTAGTTAATCATTTAGGTAAAATGTAAATATTCGTCACTATGTAAATTTTGGCAGATGGACAATATTTTCCTTTATAATGATCTAAAATTAAAAACAAAACAAACCTTTCCAGGTCTTCAGAGCTTCAAATATCTGAAGATTGGACAGAACGATACAAACTATTAAAGTTTGTATTGTGTATGCAACTCTACTGCATAGTGGTACAGAATTCACTGAGCCATTAAATAAAGTGCATTATTAAAATCTCAATGTTATGTGACATAATCATGATGAAATTTGGAGTGACATCGTGACTTTTTATTGCTCTAAAATGTGCAAAGTTAAAATTAAAGCTCCTTATTCAGCTTTGGATTTTAGACCTCTGATAACACTGTAGGTAAAACATCAGCAAGAAGCGAGATTAATGGCAATGTAATTTTCTCAGGAGAAAGAACCTCTGCTGTTAACATTCCAATTTAATTATTTAACTGTCATTTTAAAAAATTAACACATGATATAAAAAGCTACACATTGGATTACATTTGTATAATTTTGCCAAGACTGAAACTGTGTAACTCAATACAATTTTATTTGGCAGTATTCATGTGAAAGGAAGAATGTATTTAAATGTTCACTTTAATGACATCTTGTTTGAACAAGTCATAATAATTAAAGATATAATAACTTTATCAGCAAAATTAGCTGTCAGATCACTATTTTATTGTTGATCCTAGAATATGTTGAAATAACGCTGTAGAATATTTTTGAGGGAGGGAGGGAGGGAGGGAGGGAGGAGTGCTGAAAAAAATTTAATGATTCTTAATCATGTTGAAATCACAGATGTTATGGAGAAATGTGGGCAATCAGAAAAAAAAGGAGCAATTCCTGTATTACTCTGTACTGATATGTTCTGTATGTTCTTGAAGGAAATTTTCTTGGATATCCTCAAGATTCACACACTAAAGGAAGGGATTTTGAAAAATCAAATGGGATGTTTGTTCCAAGGAATTCAAACTACTGTATTTTCTTAAAGCAGATTTACTGAAGTTCTGGAACCTCTTGCTGGCTATAAGAGCATTTCATCTCACTCAAGACTACAACGAGATGCTAAAACTCATTTATTAGCCAAATCCTAGAATCTTCTCTTTCACCTAAGCAACCAAACTCGTCTTTTTCAACTTGTACTTCAGTGTTTTCTGGCACATTTTATACTGAAAAAGTGTACAAAATAGAAAATGTACCCAGACAAATAACTGGAAATGAAATTTCCCAACCCAGAGTGAATGCTCTGGACATTAAAGAGCGGAGTTTCATGTTGATGGATTAATTCTTTCTCTTAGATGCCATTTCAGGAGGGAAAAAACAAAACAAAACATGTCTTTCTCTCTGTTTCTTTGTTGTGGAAAGCCTTAAATAGGTTGGAAATGGACTACAACACCCATAAACACACGTATATATACAAAAACTAACCTACTAATTGGTCTTTCTTCCAACTCTCACTCCTCTTGGCTTCAATCCAGAAGAGTTGAAATAAGGGTTCAACTTTTTTTTAAAATATACAACTCCAAGGTTTTTATTACAGAAGTTTAACAAAAGATTAAGTGAATACCCCTTTCCAGCTATTTCCTAAAATAAATACACAAGTAAAGACGATCCATGTTTTTGTTATTATTTGTATCTAGACTCAATTCTTTTATCTTTAAATTCAGAGGAAACAATATTTAGTCACAGAAACAGAATTTAGATAAAAGTGGATATTAACATTAATTTGCCTATTATTTGTTAATTAATATAATATGGGCTGAGGTAGGTGGATTGAGTTATTAAACAAAGTTGTGGGAGATGGGGAAGAAAAGGGGAAAACCAAACCTGAGAAATTTAAATTCAGACCTCAAATAAGCATGCATTACACCTCCTGGTGTTAGCGGATGTTTTAAAATAGATGTGGCCACAGATTTCAGATGCCTAAAGGTAGCATTCTCAGTCCCCATTTAGGCACTTAAGTAACACTGGCTTGATTTCAAAATGTGTGTAGAACTGTAACTCCCACTGCTTTTAAAATAACACTTTTGTCAGGTTATATTTATGAAGTTATATCAGTGCAGATTTGGAAGCTTAGATATGTAAGTCTGAAAGTTATGAACACAATTAATTTTTTCCATAAATATAATGATACATTCGAATGTGTAGTCAAAAATTATATTTCAGGTCCTTTTCTAATTATCATACACACATGGTAAAAACAGACACAATAAAGAGATACAATTTCTCTTTCCAGTGATAAAACCGAAGACAGGGCTTGGCAGAAGGCAAATGTTGCTGACATCTCAGGGACACCGTGTTTTATCCTTTTGAGAGAAAAATAATTTAGCTGCTTAATTAAGGGCTCTAGAGAGCAATTGTAGGTACTTAAAAAAGAAGTTTTGTTCTTGGTTAGTCAGTAAGGGCACGTCTTACCACGTTTTTATTGACCTGAATGAAAAATTCATTGAGATAGCTAAAAACCAAAGGATATAATAACACTTCTACTCATTTCCCCCAAACTCTTGGTTTGTAGTAATATTCAGAAAACTTGCAATAGGAAAAAACAATTGCACTTTAGGAAATGATATGGTGCAAGCATTTGAGAATTTGGTCATAAAATTATGTCCATTAAATTAGATTAGATTAGATGTAGATTTAATGTAGATTAAAAAGAGCAATGGATTAAAATATCCTATTTCTCATCTTTGCATATATTGCACCAACCTACTTAAATATACAAACCTGTCTTTTCCACATTTGATATAATTTTTCTTCATGAAGAAATTTTAAAATTTTAAGCTTAAGCATGCTAATGATTTTTTTTTATTTTATTATAGTTCCAGTTATATAATTATTTCAGTAGCTGTCAAGCTTTCATGAATTCCTGCTATTGCACTTTGATTAGGAGTTTGTACTTCAGCTATGGTGACTGGTACTGGAAAAAGTGGGACCAATATTTAGATGCTGCAACTCTGCATTTTTTGGTGAATACCTGGTGGAAGGGAGTTACAGCAATTTAACAGCATCCATTTAAAACAACATCCCTTTAAAATCTTTTGCATATTATATCCATCCATCCATATGTTTAAGACAGAATGTTCATTTATCAACGAATTTACTTCCAATGATCCAAAAAATGAGAAAGGAGGAGAGAGATGAGTCAATTCAGCACAGTTTAGACAACTATGCTGAAATTTCAGCACTCTGAATAAAAAAATCTATAAACGAAAATCAAAATTTCCTTTAAAGGCAATTCTCATACCCTCAAATACACATAATCCAACAGTGGATTAGGAATTAACAGACTCATATCCCTTCATAAAAAAAAAAGATGAAGTCAAGAGTTTAAGGGTTAAACCAAAAACATGTGTTCCACATTATACAGAGAAGAGGAGGAACAGGAAATTGACAGCTCAGAGGACAACAAAGCCTTAAATTCAATGTTGGGTTTAGAAGACAAAGAACACCAGGACAGAATAGCAGCAGGAAAGAAGTGCTTATATAACTTAAATGAAAGGATTTAAAGGACCTGACGGTTGCAGGAAATTCTTGCACAAAATTGTACTTGCATAGGTTAGTTTCAGGATTTTGATGTTTTAAACACTGCTAAAATGTTCGTATACAGCTAATGTAGGCATCCTTAGCAAATGTAGCAGCTGTCAACTTTTATGTCTATAACTTTTATGTCTATAACTTTTATGTCTATAACTTTTATGTCTATAGGGAAAAAGAAAGTCGTCCACACTACTAGTATTTACAATACTGTCATGAACAACCAAATGGGTGATCTCCTAAGTCTATATACACTTTCTGTGCTTACTTTTGTAATTATTTTATTCTAAGCATTTTATGTCAACCCCCAACTAACATTGGATCCAAAATATTTTAATACAAACCAGAAATACTCACATAAGATGATCCTTGTAAATAATGAATTCAACATATGCATATTTGCTCTAATTGACCACAGATTGAGGTCACAGATTACTTGAGATGGAAATGTACCTCTGTGGGCTTATTCTTGTTTCCTCATGCACAACGTCCAATATATTGCTCATAGTCTGATGCTGGTATTTCTCTAAGTTACTACTGTTGAAGACTTAACCTCAGATCACTTGCAGTAAGTTGTCAGTAGACAGAACAAAAATGTTTTGATGTTTATGAAAAGCTATCCTGAACTCTCCGAAGCTATGTCTTCTTCCAGATTGGTTTGGAAGTGCTTCAAATAGAGCTTTCTTGTGGGATTTTACTCTTTGAATTCCATCTCCAGACAGAAACCAGAGGTGGCAAAGAAGTTTAGAGCTTTCAAAGTCATGTAACTCAGAGGCCGCTCCAGAAATCAATGCTAACAGAGGGAAGGGAGTTGTTTCCCAAACTGACATTTTTTCCACTCTAGTTCCATTTGGTCATACAGCCTTAATGCCAACCCAGAGACACTTATTTTTCTCCTTTAAAACAGAGCTGTCAAAGAAGATGATTTCAGTATTTTAGCATTGACCCAAGTGCAGTAACTGGCTGAGTTCCTCGCAGCTGAAGGATTGACAGCTATATACAGTTGAACACTGGTTCATTTTCCGATTTTGCTGGCCTTGTGTGTGTTGTGGGCACCCCTACTAAATTATAAACTGCCTGTTTGTTCTGTATTGATTTTTGTTTGTTAAAGTTCTCAAGAGGTTGCATGACTTCATTCATACAGAGAAATACTTCATGAAATCTTAATCAAAGCAGCAGCTACATTGTCAAAAAAAAAAAAGAATTCACATTTCAATTCTTACTATTCCAATTGAAATTAGATTTTTGTTTACTTTTAAAACTTTTATAATGTTATTTTTTTCACTTTAATCCCTATGTTTGAAAATTTATCATTAAAGAGTAAGTTCAATGAGAAATCATTCAGTATTTTAATATAGGCTATTGACTTACTGAAAATGTTCTGTTCTTGGAAGGGATATATTCTTGAATTGGATGAAGGATTTATAGAGACATTGCATTTCACTAAAGTTGTTCACTCATTCAATACAGATTTCCATCCATCATGCAACATAAAGGTCTGTCTACTAACAGCAATTAATTAGTCTTCCCACTCACACTTTTGACACTCACATTCCAACAATTATTTTGTATTTAAATACCAGTGCTTAAAACCCAGCTGTGCAGAGCAGAACATTGCTCTTTCCTAGTCTTCTACAAGGATGAAAACCATTCCATATACAAATCACCAAGGTAGCCCCCAGTGGTGGATGTATTACTGAAAAGTCTGCTAAATATATTTTGCTTTCCTCTTCAAATCCATTAAGAAACTAGTGTAAAGGCATTGGCCAAGGGGATGTCCTAAAAATGATAGCAACAGCAGAGCAAAGCACAGAGCCATGACATGCTGTTCCTTCCTCCAATCCCCAGGACACCTCTCAGATACACTTTGCACAGGGGTCTTTAGCTGACAGTCAGGCTTTTCTAACTCTTTGGTCCCTGTTTACCTCTTCAAAGCTAAGTATGACTGATCTATTAGGAGAGCATAAAGAAAAAACCCAAAAACCTGAGTTTCAAATTTGTAGAATTTTGATCGAATTCAAAATGAAAACAAAGTTCCAGGTGTCAGGAATTCCCCAAAGAACAAAATCCCAGTTTTCCAACACTAATAGTGACCTATTAGGTTCCTATATTTTACTGAGTATATAAAGAAAACTCTTCAAAAGTATATTTATATTTTTGTTTCAAAAGCAATCTCGATTCTACCTCACATTCATGTCAAACTCCACCTAAAAATTCAGAAATGCTCAAGCAATATTGCATGCATTTCAAAGGTGAAGGAACAGACCTGCACCAAACTCTCCCATTTTTGCTTTCTGTTTATAAAAAAAAAAATGAAAATCAGATTTTTACACTTTCAGTCTTTGATTGCATCCATGTATTTAATCTCTGAATAGAACATGAAAATTTCCTTTCCTGGGAAAAACAGTTGATGTTTCTTGACCTGCAATGTACTGATGGATTCTGATTGCCAAAATTGTTAAATTAATGTACAGGCAGTGCTCTTACTCTTCAGTTTTTACCACATTGTTGGAGTTATGCTTAATATTGAAGCTAGAGGAAAACAAACAAATAAACCCTGAAAAAGACAGAACATTAGATTCATAGATAAATATTTGTTTAAAATTTTATAAATGAATTTGCAACAAAGAGAAATAGAGTCATTTTAGAATGATCACCATTATTATTAGTGATTTACCATTATTATATGATTTAGAATTGATCACCAGACAGCTGAGACTAAAGAAGGAAAAGGAAAGCCGTGCAGATATGAGGGAATGAAAAGTTATATTCTGTGAAGGAGAGGAGAGAGAAAATACTATCATATTGTAAAATTTCAACACATATAAGAAAATATTAAACTGCTAGTAACATTTTAAGTGGAGGGCCTTAAAAGCTGATTCATATACATGTAATTACTGAGCTTCCATAGGATGTTTTTAACCTTAATTGAATTTCCATTGATTATTAAGAGCCTGTTTATGTAAGGTGAACAACTACATAGATGTTCTATTACACAGCTGTTAAAACTCCGTAAATGCCTTTTTAGGAATGATTTGGTGTTTAATTAGCATACAATAACTCTCCTCTTAAAACTAAATTAAGTCTCTATTTGAGAAACTTAATTTAAATTGTTAGCCAAACGTGTATACCTGCAAGGTGGTAATTTCAGATTTGTGGTAGCAGTCAAGGTCTAGTAATTCTGCAATGCTGAAGGTTAGAAAATCTGATCTCAATTCTCTATTAGGTGATTTTTAACCTGATTTGCCATGTACCAACACACAAATGAAAGACAAAAAGTGAACATGTTGCTGCTATTTTTCAATCTTCAATTAACTTTGGAATATGATCACTGAAAAAATCATTAAAATAACACAAAAATACTTAAACATTATTTTTGCTGTTAGAATTGTAATGCATTTGTGAATATTTAAGAATTTGTGAATATATAAGAGAAAACTAGTGCTGTTAACTGTGGCTTCATTTTCTGTTTGGACAATTTTACATCACATTTAAATGAAGGTTGTTGTGTACACCCAATGGGGTTTGCCTCATAAACAAAGCTTCTTTCTTTACCTTCCAGCATTCATGAAGAGTGCATCAGGTCTTTGCTGTTTTGCAGAATATCAAAGCTAACACTTGAACTCAGAGCACATCAATCTCTTTCCAGTTTTACCACTAAACTTACTGTGTAAGGTTTGACCAAGCCAGGTTTTGAGTTGCAGATCCAAAGCCAAAAAAAAAAAAAAAAGGTTGAAGCCTCCAGGGGTTAGGGCTGAGAAAAACCCAAGACCACCCCACAGTGCTATTGAGATTGTTTGGTTTCTGCTCATGACGTCCTATGCAGTTAGCAGACTGCCTGCCTGAAGGGACAGAGCCTGCCAGAACAACATGCCTAGGCCTAACCAGGAAAACACTGTCAGCAGGGAAAATTCCCCACCCAGGCTTGTAAGAGGCAATCTAGGGGTCCTGTTGAGCAGTCAAAGGACTAGGTAGGAGTGGCACTATCACAGCAGCTCTTCCTATGGCTCTACACAGAGCAAGTTACCTTCATGGAGCACTGTAGCATTTTGAAACATCCTTCCAATGCAAGAGAGAAAACGCTGAGACTTTTAGAAGACAGAATTTTCATTTTCCAGCAAATTCCATGCATGTATGACAAATATGGCCCATTTTGTTGTACAGACACATTAGATACAGAGTCAGACAGCAAACAAATTCAAACCAGACTATCTCTTCTGCGTAACCACTCAGTCTTTTTAACCTGGTCATCCACTTCCTTTGCCACTCCTGCACCTGTAGAAGACTTAGAGAAGCAGCCCTTAGGGATGCAGAATATATGGTGGGAGAGTGCCAGAGTGGGTACCACTAAGTTCCGAGCATTCCCAAGACTCTCAAGCTCACTTGTAACTCACCAGCAGACATCTAAGGTGCTGGGCATTTCCTGCCACCCTGTAAAGCCACAGAGTTTCAAGAAAGCCCTTTGGTCAGGCACCTAAATGCAGTCACCCCCTTTTTAGTGCAAAGCATAATTAGGGGTATTTGCAGCTTGAGTTTCCTGGCAGCCTAAAACCCGAGTGATACTTTCCCTTCTCCTGGCAAACCACCTGCTCAGCACTTGGAGCACAGGCCAAACCACTCAGTCCTGATGGTCTTCTGAAGACTGAATATACATGAGCAATACTTTCTGCCATCTGTAATTAAAGGAGTAGGATTTTTGCTGTTACTTTTAAAATCACATGAAAGTAATGTCATGTCCTTGACTGATGATCTACTGATGAGTTGCATGTGGGCAAGGATATTTCAGAAGTGGAACTGAGCTTGTTCTTAAGCTAAAACAGGGTGAAGACTGTGCCTGACCTTGGTGTTACCTAGGGTGGGGAATCACTCATAATGAAATGGGGAGGAGATTTGGAAGAGGCCAAAAGGAAGGGAATACTGCATTTTTCAAGATTAAAATATATGTTGGACATATTCTTCTGAAGCAGTCACTGTAATTTTTAATTAATAATGCATCCATTTTACTCTGATCTGAGACATGGTGCTAGCCAAGGATGTGTTATTGGACAAAAAAAAAAAAAAAGGTGAGTTTTTCAAAAAGTCCAACATGTTGAGAACATGAATAAGATAGTAAAAGAGTTGTCCATTAATTTATGAATTTTATTTCAAGTGGCAATAAGTAGCATAGTTTTTTCTAAAGCATCAATATGTTTATTTGTTGAACTTTGGCCTGAAATTATCATAATTTTTTAGGTGCTTGAAATCCCAAAACATAACCTGAGAGATTTTGAAAAGCTCACAGGTATCTCATACACATAACAAATATTTTTGAATTATGTTATGCAGAGTTGACAAATCTTAATCAAGAATTTGTTTATAAAATGGTTCTGAAGTCTGGGTCCTCCAAATTAATTTTCTTGGCTACTTTACTAGTATAATGAATAAATTAATAAAATAAATAAATAATTAAAATTACCCAAGCATTTTAGTACATAGTCTGGTATATAAATTATATATATATTATTTATATATAATTATATAGAATAATTATATAAATTACAGTCTCACTGCAATATGCCTTTTTATTTGAGTCAGCTACATGAAAATATGAACATATTAAGGATAAATTGGTTATTTCCTCATTATTTGTGTGTATTTCATTTTTTAATCAGTGGCATTTTCCTGGATTGGAAAATAATTCCTGCAACTGTACAAACTAATCAAAAATTTGCTTTTCAAATGGAAATTGACAGTGGCTCTTCAATCATCATGTATTTTCATAAAGATAGTATCTGATGCTGAGGCTGGTGTACCAGCAGTACATACCTTCTCCCCATTTGAGATATAACAGACAACCCAGTGAAGAAGACTAAGGTTACTGTGGGGAGTGGAAGACAAGGACAAAGATGTGTCTGTAGGATGTGTTTGTAGGCTTCGTTAGACCTTTTGTGTATGTGTCACTCTTTACATATGTCAGTTGTCTAAACATGCAAGTGTTACTTGAAAAATAAAACTGTTTGCAATTAGCTTCTATGCCTATGCAAAACAGAACTGAAACTGAAACTTACAAGCATTGACATATTTTATATTCAACCATTTCTGAAGCTTTACTAAAGCTTCCACTTAATAAAATAAAAAAAATAACTTTCTGTAGTGAGAAGAAATATTAGGAGTAAGATTATAATTCTTTCCTTTTTTATCTTATTTTCCCTTTAAATCCTGGCCAGTGTTAAATCTCCCTCAACAATTTTCTTTTATCGTGACAGATTACTTAGAACTGGATCCTACAAAGACTGGAACAAATCAACATTGTTAGTTCACAGGGAAAACCAGATTTGTCCTGGCCAATACTTCAATTCTTATGAGTTGTGAAAACTTCCACTCCTTACTTCCATATGTGTTTATGGTAGTAATAAAAGCTCATAGTTTAAATGAGAAGCTGTAGTGAAGATTTCAAGGCATGCAGAACCAGTTCTTACAGAACTGTCTGTGCTAGGAAGAGTAGTTAGCTGCCTCAGTGATGCAATGATGGATGATTGTGTTTAGTTCCACGAAGCAGCAGAGCCAAAGCTGCACAGGCTGAGAGTGTAGGCAGGAGAGGAAATCTGTCAGTAAGGACCAGAGTCCTGGCCCAGACGTGAGAAACACTGAGGCAGTCAAACATTGCAGCATGATGCTGGGGCTTACAGGAACAAACAGCGCAGCAGGGCTTGGGGAACGGAGTGAGGGGACAGCCAGCAGAAAACAATCCAAACTCAATCTACCTTTGACGTTTATTAGCTAACCATGATGCTCACAAATTATGCTAGGGAATAAAAGTGCAGGTCAGCTCCTTGCATACAAGGGTTCAGCAAAGCTGGCAAGAACATCCATCCTTCCCAAATTAAGGGGTCTACAGCATAATCTGCATATGGCAAAGTAGGGATGATGTGCTATAGAATCCTCAAATATGGTGAGCAGAACAGGGTAGGAGAGAGAGACTTAGAAAACAATATGAACTGATCTAACCAGATGTAAAAATTTTCCTAAACAAAGCATATGTTCTTGTTCTTCCTTCAGTCCTGATTTTTTATGTTTCTTGATTTACTTCTGTTTGGCTTTTTTTTTTTTTTTTTGCTTTTTTGCTTTTTTTTTTTCCCCAGAAAGTTGCTCTTCTCTTTGTCTTAAGAAATTTAGTTTAGTGTGTTTTTTTGTTGTTGTTGTAGATTAGTTTTCGTTTTTTCTGTGAGAAAAGTGAGAACAAAGTTGGTGAAGAGTCTGCAGCACAAGACTTATGCTGGGAAGCTAGGAATTAGGAAGGAGCTGGAGTTGTTTAGCCTAGAGAAAAAGAGGCTTGGGGTGACCTTATCACTCTTGACAACCACCTGAAAGGAGTTTGTAGCCAGGTGGGGATCAGCCTCTTCCCCAAGTGACAAGTGTCAGGACCAGAGGAAATGGCCTCCAGTTGTGCCAGGGGAGGTTTACATTGGATATTAGGAAGAAAATTCATCAGCAAAAGGTTTGTCAAACACTGGAACTGGCTGCCTATGGAAGTGTTTGAGTCATCACCCCTGGAGCTGCTTCAGGCATCTGGGGACATGATTTAGTGGTGGACTTGGCAGTGTTGAGTTTATGCCTAGATATTTTTTAACCCAACAGATTCCATGATTCCCTTTAGGCATAAAAGGTCTGAGAAAGAAACAGAGTCAAAATTTAAAACCTTTGCCATTGTTTTTACTCATCTTTTGAGTAAGTTTTATTAATTGGCTTGAATGAAAATCAAAAACTTCTAACCCATCTTAGGTAATAACTTCCTCTCTAACTCTTGGTTCTTTCCTCCAAAATGCACTGTCTTTTAACGTCATCTCAAAAGCATCTTAGAATTAAAGACGGTCTTTATAAAGGCTCTGAAGTTCACAGCAACTGGAATAAAGATTATAAAATAAAAGTGTTGACCCAGTAATTTTAGTTTGTTATTGCTAGATAATCTTTTTTCCCCTTCTGTAGGTGTAGTAAAAGGCCTTAGAAAATTTAAGACTCAGTATTTGCAATGAAAATGAGCGAAATTAGTTCTAGAACTTTGAAGCCCTCACAAATCATTTAAGCATTTAGTATAATGTATCTATGTTAACACCTTTTGCCTTCTGAGCCAATTTGTTCTACTAGAGTTAACAAACTTACCTATTAAAGGTAACAAAAAAAATAGCTGCTTGCAGCAGGAACCAGGAAGGGGTGCACATTTCAGAGTTTCTAACTGTAGCTCACTGCTTGCCAAGAAGATTCACTGTAAGAAGACCTGGGTAAAAATGGCAACAGATTTTAACTTTGGAGACATTTGATAAAAGACTTACATACACAGGATATAGATAGATATAAAATGACTGCTTTATGTATTAATAAAGACATGGCTGAATAAACAAACTAAAATTACATAAATAGGTTTTAAAAACAAGAGAAACAAGGTCATCTCATTTTTTTTTACTGATTGAAATAATTATCATTCCAATTTGCAGAGCTTATTCTGACTTATATGAAATCATATATTATTAGCACTAGAAAATTGATTACGAAAGCAATCACCTATTATTATCACCCTGGAACAGATAGAGAACAAGATAAGCCCTAATGATGGCTACATGATCTCATTTTGCAACTAACATATGAAAGGAAAAAAAATTATTCTTGTGACTGTAGATAAAGGTAATCTCAACTACAGCCAAAATATCATCATTAATGCAAGATAATTAAGTTAATCTGCTTTATCTCATTTGACCTCTCTGATAGTGTATATGTTTAATGCTGTTTACTAATTTTTCTCTGAAATGTAACTTTGCATGTTAACAGCCTTTATATTTTATCTGATAGAATGAAGCACACAGTTGAGATCCCCTGCTACTGAGTCAAATGGAAAAAAACCTTCCTACAGTGTGTGTCATTTGGTTTCAATCAACTGAATCTTCCATGGTACAGGTAGATGTATTTCTTTCCTTCTAAAATTGCCATTACTTTAGGATTTAATCAGAAACTTGAAAGCAAAGTTTATGTGACATATTAGCAAAATTACAAACATCGTATTGTCTGTCTGAAGAAAAATGAACAAGCCTTTTATGTTAAAGGTTTTATAAATTAATCAGGTCACTGCAGACCTAATTAATCTACTATATTGTTAATAAGGGTGGCAGAAAAATTAATCATTCAACTTTCATAACTCAAATTCAAAATAACTAGCAGTAAGGTGATAAAGACAACTCCAATTCAAAAACTAGGTGAAGTACCCATTAGCTTTTGTAACCTCACATCTAAAAAATACTATTAGGATAAAAGTACACTATTACAGATTCAGTGTGTATTCTCCTGCCAAGTACTATCAAAAAAATAAAGGTTCAACAAAATATCTTTGTATTGTCAGATACACTTTTTTACTTCAGATAACAAAGAATCCACTGCTCAAAACTCCCCAGAGAGCTTTAACTGGGGAGATATGGTTATATTATTGTATTCTGAATCAGATAAGAAACCTTCTATTGCTTTTTGTTCTGTTTTTCCACTTTTCTCATAGCTTCCTTTTGAGCATAGAGAACTTGCAAATTTCTTAAATGACAGTAAGTACTTCACACTTACTCCATCACAGAAGTAATCAGATGCTCAAATTATCCACCTTCACTGGATTTTGTATTACTTCCTTTTTCCTGATACTGTGAAAGCTGAATCCACACAGATGTTGGATCAAAGTTTTCGCAGACACTTGTGAAAAATAAGGCTATGCATATTTTTTGCAATAGAATCCATGGTTAGGTGGCCTATAACTTGCATCACATTGCATTTTTATCTTGAACATTTAGAATTTTTGTTTTTCCTGGCAGTTGTTTTTTTGGTAGCAAATCCTACAGTTTAAAGCAGCCTGCCATTTTTCATTGTAAAGTTTTTTGTCTGTTGTTTTCAGGATGCCAGACTTCAGCTGTTCAGATTGCATTTTCTACCGTAGACATCTGACCTCAGACACTTTAGAAAAACTCAGCTCTTACAACAAAAAAGGGTTAACAGCACTGGACTGCTGATATAAGAAAAATGAAAAATCCTTTTCCTTGCTAGACTTTCTGCATATTACAGTTTTATTTCAGAACTGCACCTATTAGGTAAAGCATCACTTTTTGTGCCAAGGCGGTCCTAAGACGTCCACCTTACTACAGGCAAGTTAAAAGCAGGCAAACCAAACATCCTTTCTACAAACCACTGGAGACCATGAGCATGCCCAGTGTAAGATCTAAAGCATCCCTGGGCTTTTCCTGCACACTAAGCTGGGTAAGTTGGGAAATGAAACAACAGAGTTGAGCAGTAAGGCAGAAACCAACTTGCCGCTTGAGTAACCAGGGTAAGACTAGAGCGGCTTTGTAGTCATTACAAAAGCAGTAGCTTTTAAGGAGGGATTTAAAGGAGGAGGAAATTGTGGGTGTTTGCTCATAGCACCAATGTGCTTGAAGGAAAATGGATAAGCAGGTGATCAAGGCACTGGGTCACAGGAAAATTAACACTGATGAGACTACCTGAGTAGGTGCTCACGGTCATGAACAAAGGATTGCAAAATTTAGCCTGAAGTTTGTAAACACACACCAAAGAACAATTACCAGCCTAATTCCTGACAAAAGAAACATGAAGAAGATAAAAATATTAATGTACGTGTTGCATTAAAAATTAATTAATTATGATAATAAAAGATAAATGCTAAAATATATATAATATTTTGTTAATTACATACTATGTAGTCATTATTCAATTTAAAAGGGCTGTACATGATGGTCTATTACAAGGGAACTATTGTAAAATTACTCAACTTCATTAAGTGAAGAAGAATTAAGTCCTATATAAATCACATATTTGAATGTAAGCTTAAACATAACATTATTGACAAAAAATGTAACTATTTCAGCTTCATGGAAAATTGTGTATTAAGGAAAAAGATCCAATCAAAATTCTTGAAAGTGCAACATTAGATTTGCTATAATGAAATATTTTACTATGGTTTTTAATATTCTTCTAAGGTAAATGTTATCATTCAGTTAGCTTTTAAGAGGATTGTACTTTGCCACCACATATATGGGCACAGACTCTGTTGTTAATTGTTGCCAGTAAAGCAAAAAAAGTTTTCAGTGTTGTTTGATACAAGGGCAGAAATATTTTTATCTAAACACTTCAGTTTATACAGATTAAGGAAGATTTTTGGCATGTATAATTGTCAAATTTATATGGAGATATACCTTGCCGAGGTATATTTTTCCATTTTGTGAGGATAAAAGCCTGTAGTACAAAAGCATATTTCTCTAGTGGTTTATTACATTATCCAATAATTTTCTCATATAGAAACCATAGCTCTCAAGATATCTTAATCACAAAGAGAATTTTGATGTTGATGTGAGGTCTGTGAATGTACAGTTCTGGTTTATTCCAGGCATCCAAAAAGAACCCTTAAAGGAAGTTTAAGCTGATAATAAATATCTTTGTTTATTTAAAATAAAAGTCAAAATATTCATGTAATATCTTTCAAACTTGCAAAATATCCAATATCTTATCTGAGAAAAAGATAAAATATTGAAATTGTAGAATCTCTATTAAAGTATGACTTTCACATATCAACTTTGACTGATA
The DNA here is from genome assembly GCF_049639895.1 of Pseudopodoces humilis. Classification (NCBI taxonomy): domain Eukaryota; kingdom Metazoa; phylum Chordata; class Aves; order Passeriformes; family Paridae; genus Pseudopodoces; species Pseudopodoces humilis. The sequence continues at coordinate 62,805,486 of NC_142200.1, read as the reverse complement.
CCTACATTTAATTGTTATTTTATTAATTAAAATTAGTACTTAGCTGTAGAAAGTTTCACAAGAGACAAATTAGTTCTGGTTTCAATATTTTCATCTCAGTATTCGCTTTTATTATTGATTTTTCTTCATTGGAAAGATGTTGAACAATTGCTCGTGGTATGATTATTCCAAAGAGACTTCCACTTATTTTGGCTAAGCTGTATACTGTTTGGAATACCAACATGTTTGGAAGGAGCAGCACTTAATCATAATGTACTTTCATTACATTCTCCCCAATTATTCAATTTTCCAACAATCAGGGCTTCCACAAACAATAACTTACACTAAACATCCAGTCTCAATTCGAATGTGAGCTATGTGTATGTCAAGCCTGGGAAATGTGTGACTGCTAAGAGAATACATGAAGATATTTGGAGATATTTTTAAGTTAAAATTCTTATGTGTTGTGGAGCTTATGAAATGCAGGATTCACTACTAGTTGGCAAGGGTTTGAAGCAAAAACCCAATTCTTTTCCACATATTATTCATTTCAAGTTGTGCTTGTGGCCTTACATTTCTTTGTAGGCTGAATTAAGATTTTATAGTGGTATGTAGTCATCTTTCTTTTAACATGGTAAACAATTTAAAGTATTTAACTTTTTTTCCATACAAACCTTTCTTTAATCATGTAGGTGGGGTTTATTTTTATTGTTTTCAAGGGTCTCTAATACTTCTTCATCCTATAGAAATACAGATTCCATCTCTACACAATGGCCTTCTTTTTCTGCTAGAAAATGTAATTTTTTCAGCTTATTTTGGAAATAACCTTTGTTCTGGTAGAAAATTCTTTTTAAAGCGGCATAGTTGTCTGACTCTTCATTAAAACACATTTTTGCATGAATGGACCAATTAGCTGAATATGTCCATTCATCATCAAATAACCAGAATCTCTGAATCACTGCCTCTGGTCTACTGTCTGCCAGTGCATGCTGTATACAATGTTTGTCCACATTTTCAATTTATATTTAATTGCAAATGCTAAAATAAAATATTTCTGATAAATAAACCCTTTGAATCCCAGCTGAAACATTCCACTTTCTCTTCAGTGATGACAGGTAATTTTTGGAACCTTTTGTTCCATAATGTTGCACCATTTTATGTTTGTTTCATTGGAGCTATATCATGCTATTTTTTTCAGGCTCTCTTGTGGTATTAATTCAAAACTGTTCCTAATTCCACAGACATTCCACCTAAATGGTTGTCTTTTATCAACTGAAATTCTTACTCCTGTTAAAATTACAGCAAGCACACTTGAAATCAGGTACTCATAAGGGCCATTCATGGGCTATAGAAGGTCACTCCAGTTCTCAAAATATCATACTTATTCAGTTCATTACTAGTACAAAAAACCTTTGTAAGATCAATTGTATCTTTACAGTGGTACAGTACAGTAGTTTTTTAACAGTATGAAGCATTTGGCAGCACCCAATTAGAGGTAGAAATACGAACAGGGGTGGATGACATAAGTACTCTGCAATACCTTTACAAAATGCAGTAGTTTTAAGGAGGCTACTGTTCTGCATTTGAACTTTGACTTTGGCAGGTTTTCATGTTTGTTGATACCTTTTCTTTCCTATACTTTTGCCACAAATTTCCAGTTCTTTCAGTGTGTGCTTGTGATGTAATAGAATATAATACACAATATAAAACATATAATATAATATAATATAATATAATATAATATAATATAATATAATATAATATAATATAATATAATATAATATAATGTGATATATCTATGGAAGTTCTTTTTATTTGTCCATTCTCAATAGTAATGTATGAACTAACACTGATATATGTTCTTGGTGATATTAAATCAACTCATTCTTATAACAAAGCCAGTATTTTCTTAAATTTATCAATGTGGTAATGCTGCCAAGCTATACACCAAAGAGTTTGACAGTATAAATCAAGTCCCTTTATCTTCCAATCCATCAGTACATTTCTATGCCTAAAATTTATTGCCTTGGCAGTTGCAAATATGTGGGGGAAGTCAGCTACTGTAAAGATTTACATCCCTAACATTTCTTCTCAGGACAAACAATGCAGAAAGAAATGCTCTCATATACAGAAAGAAATGCAGCAAGCCAGTTACTTTTTTTAGATCAACTTACTTATCATTCTATTATTTAATTTTAATTTTGCATATTACTTTGATTTTTTTTTTGTTAACATTAATATTGAATATCAACTTGAACCAGCCTTTACTTTGTTTTTAAAAGGCAATTCCAACCATAACTACCTTTATAATCTTCAGAAGAAACTCAAGATAGTAGCCAGGGGATCTAAGAAAGAATGGGAAAACAGGATTGGGAATGGAAGACATATTTGCAAAGCCTATGGTTATTGTATAGGTCTCTTTTCAGTAAGTAATGAAAGTAAGTACAGAATATTGTCAATACTAGATGACCAACAAGACAAGTTTGTACCTGAAACCTAATGGGGACCTCACTTTTCATCTTATTTGGAAAATAAATTATTTCTTGCTTTTGATGGCTAAAACTCATTGTTGGATGCTTAGCATTGGCTTCTATGAAAATAAAAATAAACCCTTAGTCTCTCTTCAATTAGTTGAACTTATTTGTACTGTAGAAGAAAGTGCGGGCTTATGGTTGTGCAATGTATGGTTGGTGTCTACAGAGGCAGACACTGATTTTTCAGTCTAATTAGGTGTTTCCACACCCATAATTTCAAGGCCAAGGTAATTTAGGACTAAAAGTTGGGCAAGAAAACTATTATGCTCTACTGAAGTTTTCAGGACTGCAAAATAATTCAGCTCAAGAAATTCAGCTCATGACCTTTGTATTTTGTGCAAAAAAGCCCGAAGAAGAAACCCAATTTCCATCCCACAGCATAGCCGACATATCCATATCCAAACCATCAAGCACTGCTTTCCTTGAATGAGTCTGGATCTGGGAAATTAATTTTCTTTTTTCCCAAGTACCCTAAACACCAGAGAGTTCATCATGGGATCAAGTTTACTCTTCACATATAACTCATTTGTTGTGTCCATCTGCTTCACCTTCATCTATGGATTCCTACCACATCAGGATTCCTACGTACATCTGGATTCCTACCACATCAGTTGTCTATGAGAACTGTCACACCCACCTCACAAATGACCACGGTCTCAGGGTTGTTGAAGCCAGTGATGGAACTTGCTCTCAATTTTAAACATGCATACACTCCCAAAATTCACCCCAGCAGGAGGAAAACACTTTTGACAGAGCAACTCTATTTCCACAGAGAATTCCCACTATTTTGCAAGAGATTACCAATTATATCTACTTAGTAGGCAGTGTCTAGATGAAATTTTCAGCAAGCAACAGGATTGTTTCAGAAGAGAATGAGCCAGGAGCTGACATGACAGCAGTATAGGCAGGGCCCCATCTGTGGGGCACAGTCCCCAAAGATCTCAGCACAGCATGTAAAGAAAATTTTTTAGTAAAAGGCTATCATAAACTGATAGCATTGAGTTTATTTTGACTGTGGAAATAGTGGTGATTCTAATTTTTTAATTTAAAAAAATTAGCCATTATAGCTGTGAGGAAATAATGAAAAATATGTTTTCTGTATATTTGGAATGACACTTGTCACATTTTAACCATCTGCCCAAAACTCATGTAACTTTTTGAGGTTTTTCACACTGTGTAAACAAGAGTTTCTTCCACTTGTGCCCTATTGCAGCTAACAGTTCATCCAGTGATTTCTACTTATCTAGTAATTTAATTTTGACTAGAACCTTTAGTTTGCAACTATAATCTGGAGAAAGTGAAAATTCACTGGGCCAGTAATAACTCCACAACTATGGAGGAACTGCTGACAAAAGTTTGGATATTGTAACCCAGATAACATACCATGGATATTGGTGGAGGGAACTACACCACATGCCTTTCATTATTATGAGTTCTACCATCGTGGTGCTGCCTACAGAGATACATTTCAAGCAAATATTTTTTTAAAAATCATGAAAGATGGACTCTACATCCTCCAGCATATAGTAGGAGAATAGTTAGTGTGAATAAAGACAATGCAAATGAAAACAGCCTCTGAATCCAATTCCAGCTCAGAGGCATCCAAGTTTAACAGATAAATCTTTCCCCTCACTACTCATTTTAAAAATCTCCTTCATTTTCCTTTCAGAAATTTTCTATAATTAATAAGATTGTTCTTACAATTATTCTGGTTTTTGTATATTCTGGTTTATGTATATTTTCTTTCTCTGGCTCTGATTTAAAATGTTTTCTTAACAGTAGAAAAATACTTGTTGTCTTTAGGGGGTGTTGACCTGGTTTACCATGGTAATTTAATTTTTCTTTATTGTATTTTACTTCCTCATCATGCTAGAAATTAATTTTTCAAACCTCTTTGGTGACCATTGCCTTTCTTAGAAAGTTTCATTTCTCATTAAAATTATCTTCATATTTACATGTCTCTGAATGCTTTCACATGCAGGTTTTTTGCCCTTTATAGAGTAAAATCTAGTGACATTCCAAGTATTTCTTTTTTTTTTTTTAAGTATGCAAAAGAATTTTTTTGAAAAAAAACCTGATTGCATAATAGTTTTTAATACTTTATTAGAGAACTTTGTCTGCTTCTGAGCTAAAGCTTAAAGTGGTGCTGGTTTTAACTAGAATATGCTTTGCAGTTAAGCAGACCATATCTTAGGACAGCTTTTTAATCCCTCTGATAATTTCTTTTTACTAGAAAGAATCCCCATTTAACTAACTTTTGCTCATACACATTTCACACTGCAGAAACAACAGCATAACTTTCTTATAAAACACACTGAGAACCTCTAAAACATAGAATTTCATAGATGTCTTTCACTGCTTCACTGACATATCACAAAGTACATATTAACAATTACACTACAGTCAGTAGCAAACACTTTGTGTGAGGATCATGTGATTTCTGGCACAGAAATGAGAGCAATAACATTAATCAAATGCCAGTATTCATCCCAGCAATCTGTTTTCTACTAACCACAGTACTGTCTATGACAATATCCAGGTTATCTTTGGCAATTTTGTACCTCAGAGTGTTGAATGTTTAAAAGGAACAATAATAAGTCTGTGTATGTATCTGTGTGCACCCCCGTCAAAGGCTTTGATTTATTAACAAAAACTGCAATGCAACTGTACATATCAAGGGTCTACCAAAATCACAGAACCTTGCAATGGTACCTCAGGTTTGCCTAAATGTCTCTGGGGATACTTCATCAAGGTTGTAAGGTATAACATGATCAGAAAAAAGAATAGGCAATGGATACATGTCTCAAAAGGCTAAAATTGCAGAACCCTGAAAGAGACAAGCTTGTAATAAAAATTCGAGACCCACCCAGTGTAGTCACCTTACAGTCAGATGCAATTTCATGAGCAAGGGAAATGGAGGACAATGACAAATACATCCAGGTGGTCATCTTCTGGCACAGCTGTGTTTGAAGCTGTGCTGTGCTGAACTGAGCACCCAGTGCTCAAGGCCATGAAAAACCAGTGGGGAGTTTGGAAAAACTTACCAGCTGTGGGCCTCAATTCATAGTCATCTTGTACTGGGAGACACAGAAAGCTTCTAGAAGAGCTGACTCGTCCTTAGTTATTCTTATAGCTATTCTACACCTAGGTTAGCTGTATTTTGAAACATATTCACTTGAAACACGTCATCCTCAATTGTGATTGTTTGACTACATAATTCTGAAAACAACTGCCTTATGAGTATAGGAACAGTCTGGCATTTGATATGTAGACCCTGTAGGATGCAAAAAAGCCTTTAGAAGAGAGAGATCTCCAAACTTGGAAAGAGATACAGGTGATCACTCCTCTTGGGTCTCTGAAGTAGAGAAATTCTCTTCCATCTTGTTTCCCCCAGTAATTATCCACGAGGTTCAATGCAAACTGGTTCTAAATATTTCTTGTACCTCAGTTTATGGGTTTTAAATAAGTTTTCAAACAATTGAATTGCTGAAAATATCAGTCACTCAAGTACTGTGGTGTTCTAGGATGTTCCGCTACAAGGATCAAAATTTGGACACGGCCTTCTTGTGTCCCAGAATTATCATGACAACACAACAAAATTTTATCATATTCATCCTCACATACTATGAAAGATACTCTCCCTCCCACTTTATGTGCTACATTTACCTAAGATGAGAGGGAAAATGAGAAATCCCAACATGCTATTTACCTCAATCCTTGATTCCTTTTAGCATTGTTTTGTTTCATTTTTTCATCCCTAGTGTAGATCATACACAGGAAACAAGTTATAGCAAGATTGCAAATTGATTGTCAGGCTTCTGAATGCTTTGTGGTTTTCTAGCAGAACATCATAATTTCAAAGCCTTTTTGAGGGTTCCCTGTGGCAGGAGCATTCCTGAGGAACATTGCACGAATGACAGATTTTTCTAGTGGCATGCAGGCTTTCAGAGTGGGAGGAAGGGCAAAAGGGCTAAGCATGGTCCTCTCTGCATGATAGAAGTCTCTGAATAGCAGAGAGTTTAAAAGTACATTGACTACAAGAGTAATGCAAAGCAATAATACACCGTATTTTTCTGTACAAGACAGGTTCTTTTTAGATGAAATACACACTGCAATAGTAAAAAGTAAATTACTACCAGGTCAATAATTTGAAAAAGGACAACATTATAGAGAATGTTAGAGAAACTGATAAAATTCATATTTGGACAACTTCTGTGATTTAATTCCTCAAGTCTGAGAAGAGAACATTTGATTCATAAGAACTGGCTAATATGTTTTTCATCGGACTGATTTGGTTTGTTCACGTTCTTTGCAAAAGTGGGAGTTATGGCAACATACTGTTCATACCAAATTCAGAAAACTCAGCCAAGGAGTCTACAGCTCCTCCCCTCAAATGCAGCCTGTAGTATAGGAGGCCCTATCATCCTCTATCACAGGAGATATTCCCTCATCAGAGGCTTCCCACGGTCTACTTCCTTGTCCTTGTATACCTGACACAGAGCAATTGCTTTCTTAATTCTTGCTAGGGTCCCAATGAGGGTTCAGGTCACAGACTGGAGGACTGGAACAGTCTAGGAGAGCCCTGCATCTGGATGTCTTACAGTTTGTGGTTAGAGAAGTTTCCTGGAATACTCAGAGCAGAAAAGGGAGCCCAAAAGTGGGAGTTGTGCATGTCAAAGGGCTTGGCGGCTGGTTTTGCAGCTAGGTTTACAGATAGATATACAGTCCTGAGGTTAAACCAGTCACTCTGAAATTCACTTTACATATAAGTCTGTTGAATCTAATACATAATTATTTTGGGAAAATATTTGTTTGGTGCTTACCTCAAAATTATGTTTGCTTCATTTTTCTGATTTTACTGATGGAACTATCAGCTGAAAAGTCATAGTAAATGCCATGTGATTTTTTTTTTTAAATTCTGAGTTCATGTGTCTTAACACCACTCTATTTAAGTCTTTAATTGCAACTTTGTATGTGAAAATATTCTATAAAATGTGGGATTTGAGTGTCAAACTGGTTTGTTGTTTAGACTGCAGTACACTGTCTCATGATTTCAGTAGTACAGTTCTTGAAGTTTACCTTGATTGGGTTGCTTGTACAATAGATAATTGCAGGAGAAGATGTTCTTGGTCTGTTGAATTAATTATTCTTGCAGATTATCTTTGCAAAGTATGCAGAATATGCCGTGATGAGTCAACTATAAAAAAAAGTAATGAAGGAATGTGACAAGATTTTATTAAAAAACAAAACCAAACCGTTTAAAAATTTTTCTCATAGAATTCAAATTTGAAAGGTAAGCAATTAACAGTTTCATATTTAGATTCTGATTAAAAAAGAGAATTGAGCACTGCATTGTTATATTTCAGAAAGCATGGAACAACAAAAGTTCTGGCACATTTTTTTTGTGCCTTCTCACTTCCCCAACCTTTCTGATGTCTTTCCAGTTTGGAGCTCCTGCTTAGATAAAACAGATGACTTTCTGGGCCTGCTTCTGCTAACAGCAGGCAGGAGCAACGGTGACTGATTGGTTGAAACATGAGGATTAATGGGTATTTATATTTCATTAAATTTTATGCTCACTGGAGAATAATGTATCACTCGCAGATATTGAAACATATGTCAACCCTATCCACTTACATATAATTCAATTTGACTTAAATGCATTGATCAAATTTTATTAAAGTCCAATATATCTTCCAAAAAGGCCTGCTAACATAATATTGCTGCTTCACATTCATCAGATAAAAGGAGGCAATTGTGTTGTAATTCCATTTATACCATTTTTCGGGAAAAGGGAGATTATTGTGAAGTGAATACTCATTACAAGGTGACTGGTGTTGGCTGAAGGACTTGAGACTGAGATTATTTAGTGAATTCTCAAGTGGTGCCCTTTAGTTAAAATTACCCCAGGGTGGGTCATGCCTGTTTTCATCCCCAGTGGAAAAGAGAGATCAGCATTGTTAAGGATATTATCCAGGAAAGTTTGCCATGTGACATTTTGAAAAACACTAACAATTTGTTTTGTTTTGTTTTTTCTTTGAAGCTCAGTTTTTGAAACATGCATAACTTTGATTGAAGTACTGCTTTTCAATTTTTATTCCCCTTTTCCTTTTACATCCCTGCTTTTTATTTAACTTTTACTATTATTCATACTGAGATGATTAAGAAAAATATAAAATGTTTATTTCTTCACTTCTTCACCTCACAGAAAAGGAGGGTGTTTTATATAGCCCCCATCTCAAAACAGCCACAGAAATAATGGGGTGCTTCTCAAGTGTTTGAGTTTAGACTTTTTTGCAGTTTGTACTGGGCAGAATAGAATTAAAAAGAAGAGGGTTTAGCCTTCTTGGTGAAAGGAAGTGAAGTTTTCAGCAGGGTCGTTTAGTCCTCACTCTCAAACTATCAGAGTTTGGGGCAGTGGGGTTGGTGTAATGTATGCTTGTAATGTACAAGCTCTCAGTTTGTTTCTGGTTTATGTTTATTATGGGCTAAACTGCCTGCCTTTTAATAAAAAGTGAGCATCTCAAGACAGGCCTTTCAAAGAGAAGGTTCACTTTTAGACTGGAAAACAAAGCAATAGCCAGGAAGGATGTGCAAGAGTCAAAATAAGGGAGTCTGAAATTCTAGGTGCTCTCAGGAGACACAATTTACACCATAAATTCACATCACATAATAAATCGTACACAGGAGACATGCATTTACATCATATGGGATTTGAGCACATCACCTGGATTAGTGTCCTATCTCACAAGGCTGAAATAATTTTAAAGTCACTGTGACTCTCACTTCAATAAAAGCATTATTTTTCCAATGTTAGATATCCTGGAAAACTTCCCCCAAAAAGGGGAAGTCTTATTTTTAACAAACGTTTCCCCTTTTAGCCATACTTTTTATTTCCCATAGGTGCTATTTTGTTCTACACTGACTAACAGACTTACAAACATAGTAAAGATTCCTGTACAGGTTTATTATAATGTTTGTCCAAAATAATAAACAACTTCAAAATTAGTATTTCACTCAACTTATATGATCAGAATTTATTGCTATAAATAAAGAAGTGATATGATATATCAAATGAAGTAAGTCTTCAGGAATACTTCCTGAAGATCAGATAAATGTTTTTCTGATCAGCTGTCATAAAGTTACTGTCCTGATTTATAGTCATCAAGCAGAACTTAAATATAATTTTTTCTTCATTCTTGGGGAAAAAAAGTACCTTTGCACAAACACAGGATTTCATATTATTATACAGAGATGAATTAGATATATTCTTGAACAGAGATTTTAAGTGACATAAAATGCTGGTGATAGCCTCCTTTTATCAAAACCCTTGCAAACCTATTAAAAATGCTTTATGTGCTTTAAGCAAATCACCAGATTCTGTCAAGATGCTTGGTCCTAATCTTCTAAACACATGATTTAGCTTCTCCCTAAACAAACTGAAAGTTGACTATGTTGAATTTTGGAAAAAATAAATGCTCCTTTTTTGACTCTATGTGCTGGTCAGGCACTTTTAGATACTGAGTGAGAGAATTTCTTGACAATTAGTCCGTTTCTCCATCTATATACCTTTAGGTTATCATGCATTCTAAACACCAGGACTTTCACAGGCACACTGGCTATGTTTAAGAGATTAACTCTTCTTATCTTACCTAAATTACTGTAATTCCTTTCAAAAACATGTCCTAGGACTTTACACAGTCAGAGGGTTTATGCCAGTTATACAAGTTCACACATTTGTGAACACACACATTATCTTTAGAATACCATTTTTTTTAATATACTCTTCAGTGATGGTATGGGTTTGCAAAAAAAAAAAAAAAAAAAAGAAGGAAAAAGGAAAGGACAAGTAAAATGCTTCCATTATTTTTTTCAAGACATTCTGAAAGTATTTACCAAAAACAACTGATACACAGGAAATTCCTCCTGAATATGAGGAACAACTTTACTTTGTGGGTGACTACACACTGGAATCTGTTGTCCAGAGAGGCTGTGGAATCTCTTTCACTGGAGTTATTAAAGGACTATCTGGATGCAAATCTGTTCAATGTGCTCTCAGATGACCCTGCTTAAGCGGAGAGGTTGGGCCAGATGACCTACTGTTGTCCCTTCCCTCATTACCCTTTTGGTGGGTCTGTCATTCTGTGATATTTCTGCTACTTAGTCTTCTCTCTCCACAGAAAAACCACTCTGACAGACCTTCTCCTCTGAAAGTGTCAGTATCACATCTTACTGTGATGCACCTAAAAGATGTGCTGGAAATATATATAAATGGGAGATGGTCTTTCCTCTGTTGCTGCCAATTTTGTGCTAAAATATTTTAATAAAAATCAGTTCCAGACAACTATTATGTAAACTCTCCTTTAAACAACAATGGTCACGTCTTCTGAGATTCATTTGTACCATGGGGTCTGTGCTGTTATTGCATTCAGGAGGAGGTACCCTTTTGGCAGAAAAATATTGCTTTTGCCTCTTTAAGTTGCTTGCTGCACCTTCATGACTTTTTTCAACTCCCAATCACCAGAGCAAACCAAGCAAACCGGTAAGTCTGTCACAACTTCTGGAGGAAGGAATTCTATCTTCTAGTTCCTACATTCCTCTCAATTTGGTTTCTGGTTGATACACATACACATAACCACTGTTTGCAAGAGGAGAACATCACAGTTATGCATCTTCATAGTCAACACATAAGGTTTAAACTCACTCATGGTGGAATTTCTGTTAGTCATACTTTTCAGGAGACAAAACAAGTAGCATGTGGTTCATCTGTGAGATTCTGTCATGTGACATGCAAAAATAGCTATTTATATTCAATCAGTCTCAGACCCTCATCACTTCCAGAGAACAAATATGGGATGTTATGTAAGCATAAATAATACCTGTGTTCATCCCATAAATTACTGCTTTTGAATAGCATGTAAACATTCAAGGAAACTGATCTTCTCATTGATAATCCACAAAGAATAGGGGGAAGGAAATTTTTTTAAAATATATTTCTTGTCAGTTATTAGTTCAAATCTAATCACATTACAATAAAATGACCTTTTAATTGAGCTTCACCTTCCTATTAACTGTTGAAAGATACTACTCTTAAATTTACTTATTGTCAAATTTTGTTCTCAATGCACTTAGTGTTATAAGACACATGAAAAAAATCACTCTACTGGCTCACCAAAATTACTGTAAACTTCTGTCTTGCTGTAATGTTATCTTTGGTTACTAGCCCAATGTAAAACAAGAGCTGTCATGACTTAGGGCATTTTCCCCATCTTTTTAGGGACTTTGAACGAAAACCTAAGGAATCACTGCAGACATGAAAAAGGAAGAAGATGGTCATCCACATGTAAAACACAGTAGAAACCTATGAGGGGCAAGAGGCAGGTGGTGCTCTTTGAAAATGCAGGCTGGTGGGAAGACTGTAATCAGTAAAAGGAGAAGAGGAAGGCTTTTCATACTGCTCTAGATACCCAGTGTTTATCTGAAATAATTATAAATAATTTCATATTATCCTTATGATACTTCATTTTGTTTATCCTCAGTTTCCTATGGGAAAATAAAAAAAAACAGCCCAGGTCTTCACAGACATGTTTTACTTTCACTTCTGTCCTAATGCTGGAAACCTCTTCTGTAACTTTCCTACTTTTTGTTCGTATCACTTTTCTGGGGATTTGTGCCTTTTTTTTTTCTATTTTTCCCCTCTAAAATTATTATTTTTTTTTTTTTTTAGTAAAGTGGTGGCATAATTTTTGGGGTTATGCTGACTTATAGTAGGGGTAGAAAAGAGAATATAATTGTTCACACCCGCACCTTCCTGTTGTGAAGCATCAGAGGACCACAAGCAAACCATGAGCACTTGAAGTGGTTTTGTAGCAGCACAATTCCAACCAAATACGCTGTCAGTTGCCAACAAAAATCTTGGAACCTTCCCCAGTGTCACCAAACCACTTGGTGCAGTCATAGACTTCTTTCAGCTCTTCAAGGATGAAGTTTACCTCTGTTGATACATACAGAGGTTGCTTTATCAGGTGCAGAAATGGTCATGCAGTTGTGAGCTGGAGACTGGATGACCCTCCTCCCCCACTGACTCCTCTTTCACCAACCCATAAAATTACAGGTGGAAGCTGCTTTTCTATTGACAGGATGGGTCTGTTTCTGAGGTAGTATTCTCCAGAGCTGATCTGTAAGGAAGAATTACAGCAGCCCAAGAAGAGCTGGCAGACCACAGCAGAGGATGGAAAGCAGAGCTGGCTTTAGGCTGGTGCCAGACACACCTCATCTCCTTTCCATTCCCAGGTTTTTACCTTTGCTGATAGACTGTGCAAATGTTCCACAATACTGCTTCTCAAGCTGTTACAGGTACAAACTATCTAGATATTTAGATACTATGGTATCTAATAGGATGATATCAATCTTTTATAATATGGGAATACATAAATTATAAACAAATATGTCCTTTGGTCTAGTGGAACAGCATAATGATCAAAGACACACAATAGAAATGTATTTGCTTCTACAGTAAGCTTTATTCCCTCAGTGCTCAGTTCGTAGTGATGGACAGGCAGTGAGCTGTCAGTTTTTGTTCTGTCTGTCACACTACACTTACCTCCTGTTGTTTTAAGTAATCAATATGGGGGCTGAAATCACCTACCACTACCTCTGCTACCTACTATTTTGTCCACTCATAAATTATGAATCCCTGCACAACGTCAAGCCTACAATTTCGATTGCATTTGCTAATCATTGATCAATAATTCAAAAGCTTCTTCTTCTTCAGGGGTCCCTAGTTTCCTGAAACATATGGCAAAAGGCTGACAGTGTTCACAAAACTATTCCCTTATCATAAAAAAGGAGCCAGGGAAAACAAGTCACTGGAAGTTCTTTCCTTTCCTTTCCTTTCCTTTCCTTTCCTTTCCTTTCCTTTCCTTTCCTTTCCTTTCCTTTCCGCACCTTTCCTTTCCGCACCTTTCCTTTCCTTTCCTTTCCTTTCCTTTCCTTTCCTTTCCTTTCCTTTCCTTTCCTTTCCTTTCCTTTCCTTTCCTTTCCTTTCCTTTCCTTTTCTTTCCTTTCCTTTTCTTTCCTTTCCTTTCCTTTCCTTTCTTTTCCTTTCCTTTTCTTATCTTTCCTTTCCTTTTTTTTGCTTTCCTTTCCTTTCCTTTCCTTTACTTTCCTTTCCTTTCCTTTCCTTTCCCTTTCCTTTCCTTTCCTTTCCTTTCCTTTCCTTTCCTTTCCTTTCCTTTCCTTTCCTTTCCTTTCCTTTCCTTTCCTTTCCTTTCCTTTCCTTTCCTTTCCTTTCCTTTCCTTTCCTTTCCTTTCCTTTCCTTTCCTTTCCTTTCCTTTCCTTTCCTTTCCTTTCCTTTCCTTTCCTTTCCTTTCCTTTCCTTTCCTTTCCTTTCCTTTCCTTTCCTTTCCTTTCCTTTCCTTTCCTTTCCTTTCCTTTCCTTTCCTTTCCTTTCCTTTCCTTTCCTTTCCTTTCCTTTCCTTTCCTTTCCTTTCCTTTCCGCGCCTTTCCTTTCCTTTCCTTTCCTTTCCTTTCCTTTCCTTTCCTTTCCGCGCCTTTCCTTTCCTTTCCTTTCCTTTCCTTTCCTTTCCTTTCCGCGCCTTTCCTTTCCTTTCCTTTCCTTTCCTTTCCGCTCCTTTCCTTTCCGCGCCTTTCCTTTCCTTTCCTTTCCTTTCCTTTCCTTTCCTTTCCTTTCCTTTCCTTTCCGCTCCTTTCCTTTCCTTTCCTTTCCCTTTCCTTTCTTTTCCTTTCCTTTCCTTTCCTTTCCTTTCCTTCCTTTCCTTTCCTTTCCTTTCCTTTCCTTTCCTTTCCTTTCCTTTCCTTTCCTTTCCTTTCCTTTCCTTTCCTTTCCTTTCCTTTCCTTCCTTTCCTTTCCTTTCCTTTCCTTTCCTTTCCTTTCCTTTCCTTTCCGCGCCTTTCCGCGCCTTTCCTTTCCGCGCCTTTCCTTTCCGCGCCTTTCCTTTCCGCGCCTTTCCTTTCCTTTCCGCGCCTTTCCTTTCCTTTCCGCGCCTTTCCTTTCCTTTCCGCGCCTTTCCTTTCCGCGCCTTTCCTTTCCGCGCCTTTCCTTTCCGCGCCTTTCCGCGCCTTTCCGCGCCTTTCCGCGCCTTTCCGCGCCTTTCCGCGCCTTTCCGCGCCTTTCCTTTCCGCGCCTTTCCTTTCCTTTCCTTTCCTTTCCTTTCCTTTCCTTTCCTTTCCTTTCCTTTCCTTTCCTTTCCTTTCCTTTCCTTTCCTTTCCCCACCCTTCCTTTCCGCACCTTTCCTTTCCGCACCTTTCCTTTCCTTTCCTTTCCGCGCCTTTCCGCGCCTTTCCTTTCCTTTCCTTTCCTTTCCTTTCCTTTCCTTTCCGCGCCTTTCCGCGCCTTTCCGCGCCTTTCCGCTCCTTTCCGCACCTTTCCGCACCTTTCCTTTCCTTTCCTTTCCTTTCCTTTCCTTTCCTTTCCTTTCCTTTCCTTTCCTTTCCTTTCCTTTCCTTTCCTTTCCTTTCCTTTCCTTTCCTTTCCTTTCCTTTCCTTTCCTTTCCTTTCCTTTCCTTTCCTTTCCGCACCTTTCCTTTCCTTTCCTTTCCTTTCCTTTCCTTTCCTTTCCTTTCCTTTCCTTTCCGCACCTTTCCTTTCCTTTCCTTTCCGCACCTTTCCTTTCCGCACCTTTCCTTTCCGCACCTTTCCGCACCTTTCCGCACCTTTCCGCACCTTTCCTTTCCTTTCCTTTCCTTTCCTTTCCTTTCCGCACCTTTCCTTTCCTTTCCTTTCCTTTCCTTTCCTTTCCTTTCCTTTCCTTTCCTTTCCTTTCCTTTCCGCGCCTTTCCTTTCCTTTCCGCGCCTTTCCTTTCCGCGCCTTTCCTTTCCTTTCCTTTCCGCGCCTTTCCTTTCCGCGCCTTTCCTTTCCGCGCCTTTCCTTTCCGCGCCTTTCCTTTCCGCGCCTTTCCTTTCCTTTCCGCGCCTTTCCTTTCCTTTCCTTTCCTTTCCTTTCCTTTCCTTTCCTTTCCTTTCCTTTCCTTTCCTTTCCTTTCCTTTCCTTTCCTTTCCTTTCCTTTCCTTTCCTTTCCTTTCCTTTCCTTTCCTTTCCTTTCCTTTCCTTTCCTTTCCTTTCCTTTTCTTTCCTTTCCTTTCCCTTCCTTTTCTTTTCCTTCCTTTTCTTTCCCTCTCCTTTCCTTTCCTTTCCTTTCCTTTCCTTTCCTTTCCTTTCCTTTCCTTTCCTTTCCTTTCCTTTCCTTTCCTTTCCTTTCCTTTCCTTTCCTTTCCTTTCCTTTCCTTTCCTTTCCTTTCCGCACCTTTCCTTTCCGCACCTTTCCGCACCTTTCCTTTCCGCACCTTTCCGCACCTTTCCGCACCTTTCCGCACCTTTCCGCACCTTTCCTTTCCGCGCCTTTCCGCGCCTTTCCTTTCCTTTCCGCGCCTTTCCTTTCCTTTCCGCGCCTTTCCTTTCCTTTCCGCGCCTTTCCTTTCCTTTCCGCGCCTTTCCTTTCCGCGCCTTTCCTTTCCGCACCTTTCCTTTCCTTTCCTTTCCTTTCCTTTCCTTTCCTTTCCTTTCCTTTCCTTTCCTTTCCTTTCCTTTCCTTTCCTTTCCTTTCCTTTCCTTTCCTTTCCTTTCCTTTCCTTTCCTTTCCTTTCCTTTCCTTTCCTTTCCTTTCCTTTCCTTTCCTTTCCTTTCCTTTCCTTTCCGCGCCTTTCCGCGCCTTTCCGCGCCTTTCCTTTCCTTTCCTTTCCTTTCCGCGCCTTTCCGCGGCTTTCCGCGCCTTTCCGCGCCTTTCCTTTCCTTGAGTCTCCTCGAGTCTCCTCTCCTCGAGTCTCCTCGAGTCTCCTCGAGTCTCCTCGAGTCTCCTCTCCTTTCCTTTCCTTTTTCTTCTGTATTGTCTTCTTTTTTTCCTTTTCTTCTTTTTCTTTTTTCTTTTCTCTCTTTTTTCTCATTCTTTTGCTTTTGCTTTTGCTTTTTTTTTCTTTTTCTTTTTCCTTTTTCCTTTTCCTTTTTTCCTTTTTCCTTTTTCCTTTTTTCTTTCTCCTCTTTCCTTTTTCCTTTTTTCTTTTTACCAGGGGATATAATTTTTTATTATTACCTCATTTTTCTACCATTAGTGACTGCACAAGTACTTAAATGCAGTATCTTTGAGAAGTATTTTCAGTTTTATTATCAGTATTCAGATAATATTCAGTATTATCTTGAGGACATGTACCACTTATCAGACAAACTGCTTAGTTTAGTTTTACAATGATAATGAGTGTTATGCTTACTTTTACTGGGACTGGAATATATTCCCTTTTTCCAGAAGAGAAATATTTCATGTTTATGTTATGATGTTTATTCGCTATAAAAGATCATGAAAATGAGATAAAAAATAATCTTTATTGTGTGTTCCTGTAAATGCATAGCCATGAACACAGTAAGAAATCTTTCATGAGTGAGTCTGAAGTCCTTATCCATTGCAAGAGAGTCACAGAATGCCTACTCCACTATTTCTTCCTCTGAGGTTATTAGCTATTTTACAGCTAGAGTAGGACCATGAATAATAAATATCATCATACAGAACAATTCTGATTACTTCTCCATGGAAACCTTTTAAATGGCCAGATCCTGAAAACACATGCAAAAACTCACTTCATGAATTATCTCTGTGGTTTAAAGAAAAGAAGCTCAGTCATGCTAGTATACTTGATTATTTTCATGACTATCCTAAAAAAAGCCTCAAACTTTCTTAGTCTTTTGTCCTATTAGTTTAATTTTAGAAGAGATATAAAAAGGCTTATTTAGATTGTGTTGTATAAAAGCTTCCTTTAGTAAAAAAACTTTTTTTTTATTGCAATTAATTGGTTAAGGATTTAAATTAAAATCAATAAATGAAACCAGTATGATATGTCATATGATTCTTTTGAGTTTTATTGCATCCTCTAAAATAATGTACTTATCTATACCTCTACTTCCTACAGCTGCATGTAGCAATTGAATACTTTTTTTTAAAAAGCAACCCAGGACTTGAGCACTTAAATACCTGTTTAAAAACATCTTAATAAATTCACTACCATAGTTATTATGTTTTTCTAGGATACAAGACATTGTATGCTTATCCTGAGATTAACTGATAGAGCAGCCACAAGTATACTTAATACAAGACTGGCCACCAGTTTTATTCAGTTTGTGTCATATGCTTGTGGGTCATTTAAAGGTGGAACCTTGCTTTAAAAGAAACATGAATCACCAAAAAACTGCACCTTTGCTGCCTAGTAAAGCTCATATTAAAACAGAATTAATAGTGGTCCTTCCTGATAAAAGAAAACAAAAACTCTACTTTCTTTAAATTTTAATCTTGATTTCAAAAGTGGTAACCAGCTTTTGAATATGATATCCCTGGTATACTGGTTTTTGGCTTTTTTCTTTTGCTTTTCAAACTTGATTTAAATGTCCAAATTATAGTTCTTCACTGATTTTTCATGTACAATCAGGAGCAGAATAAGAATAATTTATATAATATAATAAAATAAATAAAATAAATATAATTGATATGATATGATATGATATGATATGATATGATATAATATAATATAATATAATATAATATAATATAATATAATATAATATAATATAATATATACCTATTTTGTGTCATTCTCAGGATGATCAGGATTCATATTGTGTTGTCCTACTTGATTCACATCACTGAGCAAAGAAGCCAAAATCAAGGTGGCTTCTAGATGACAATATGTTTTTGTTTTTTGTGTTTGGTGTCTTTTTGCCAATCCGGGTAACAATAAGAAATAATTTCTACCCTACATTATATGTACATGCAGTTTTATCATGTATGGGCGCATGATCTTAGCAGTCAGAAGAAAAAAGTGGAAGAGAAGAAGAATGGTAATGAGGTGATGCAGTGCACAGAGCAAGATTTTTCCTACATCAATAACTTGGGAACTTTCTTGACTAGTTGAAATTAATGTAGCGGAAAAGAAGGTTTAAGACACATCATTATGATCACTCCAGATTTGTATGTATTTCTCCTTTTCTACACGAGAAGGCTTTTTTCCTAATCCTAATTAATTTTTGTGTGGCTTTCTTGTTAGAATTTTGGTAAAAAAACCCCAAAAACCTTTTCAAAAAGAGAACACATGATGATATGCTTTGTGTAGAGCCAATAGATGGATTATATATTTCTATGGTATCTCTTTTCTTAGCAACACTAAGGCTTCCTGAAAGTCAAACTTTACTGTAAATGATGGAGATTTTGAAAGAATATTATTTTCAATAATTATTCTCCAAATCACCAGAGATCTAGTAACATAGAGTCTTATTTTTATCATTTAAAGTCTTTTGGATATTTTAGAAGAAATAATATATTGGCATTTGTTTTAATAGTGAAATTAAATTGTGTTGAAATCAAAATATTCCACAGAACCCCAAATAAAAGGTGTCAACAACATTTTGACAAAGGTGTTCCAAGCAGACTAAAGTTATTTTCTGCAAACTGGTAATTAATGACACTGAAGTTATGAATCAAACTGCACATATATAAAATTTGAAATCTCTTATAAATAGTTTTCCTTCAAGTGCGAACTTTAATCTTTCCCTTATTTTACTTCTTACAGGGCCTCTTTTTAGCAGTCATTCCTTTGCCAATTTGGATCAATCATGCCAAAACCAGTTTTGTGCAATACACATTTTGTACTTCTGGCAGCAACCTCTGTCCTTTTCTAACATATTTCAGAGTCTGTGGTAATGGTGGTGGAAGGAGTCTGCCACAGAGCACAGCTGGACATTTGGCCAGCATGTAATAAATACCCAGCTGCCTGACAAAAATAAGTATCAAAATCTGTTCTTATTCTGTCTTGTTTGTTCCTTAACATGAGGAAAATGCTTTTTATGCTGAGGGTGAGTGACTGAGTGCTGGCTCAGGTTGCTCACAGAGGTTGTGGAGTCATAGAGCTTGCAGTGTCTCCATCCTTAGAGATACTCAAAGTCTTCCTGGACGTGGTCCTGGGCAACTGGTGGGCCTGCTTGAGCAAGAAGGTTGGACCAGAGGTCCCTTCCCACCCCAGCCAAATCTGTGCTATTTCCCTCTCCTCAAAGATAAAAAAATGATATTATTAGCACTATCCATTAAAGCTGTTTCAGAACCAAATTTCTGTCACTTTGTTGATAACAGAAAATATTTTTATGGAATCCAAATTTGCTTGGGTCCATGATCATAAATTCCAAAAGCTGCAACTGAATTTGTGACAGTAAGGGTGTCATTTAGTAAAGTCATATGTTTTTAAATTATGAGATGTCATTTCCCAGCACGATTACAAGACATGTTGCAGGTGAGTAACACTCCTGATACAACTGGTGTCAGAGATCTTACTGATCATAGCAAGTGAGATAACTTCCTGAGGTGAAATGAGCAGGAGCTCACCTGGCAATCATCCGTTCTTTAAGGCTTTTTCTTTTCTTTTTCTCTCATGGAGAAAAATGTTGTACCAGCCATCAAATGAAAGTACAGACAGGAAAACTAAGCATGAAATGCAAGTAGAAATTACATTACAGAAAAAAAGAGTACTAATTTAAGCCAGTGTTCAATTGATGGGAGCTAATGAACTACAAAAGCTCTGACATCTTTTGCAGCCAACAACTCAGTGTAAACTAATCAACATTAAGTCAATATAATCTAACCCTTCGTTGTTCATTGTTTTACAGGCTACACACTGCCTGGCCATGTGAATGCTTCAGAAATATATGTCAGGAAGAAGACAATGTTGTTACCACAAAGGAAGACTAAATTAAAATTGGCCAGCCTGAAAAGAAAACGAAAATTATCTCCTACATATCTTCATTCTGTTTGCATAAAATGCCTATATTTTTCATGTATGCCTGGTAAAAAGAGTAAATATTGCTTTGAAATATAAAGCAACATAGAGAACCATTAGTAAAGCTAATGTCTACTAAAATCCATATTTTAAATTATTACCTTTCTACTTATATTTGGAAACAAAATTGAAAATTTAAAAGTTATAATTTACTTGCAAAGATTTTCTATAGTTTTCTGAGCTGCTACACCTTTCTTCTATCACATTGTTTCTGTTTGGAAATTTCAAAGGAACCCAAAGGTTCTAGAGACCTGACCTAAGTGGAATTTGATAAAATACATCCTTATGTCTATGCCCAGCTCAGCAAGGAGATACTTGAAACCAAAACTTTCCAAGACTGCTGGTCACTTTGCTCACACATTGCCTCAATGCAATAGGACAGTTTGTGAGAATATGCCAAGAAAGTCTTTACCCACAGAGAAGAAAGATTTCATATTTTTATGCTAGAAAACAAATAAAAATAATTTTTATTTCTCATTGAAGAGGTAATTTACTAGCTTTATTACATAAACAATAGATTTCCGTGCATTCCAGCTTTTTAGTCTTTTTTACTGGGATATTCATGATACTTTTTAAGTATCTTCAGGATCAAATTGTGTTAGAATTTAGGTTTAAAACTTAATTTTTATTGCAGAATCTGAAATAATATCTCTGCTTCCTATGACAAAATTGGGAGGGGATTGCTGAGGAGGAGTGGAATCATAAGGACATCTCCCAAATGTCTACATCAGACAATGTTATTGAGTCATGAAACTGCTAGAGCACAAGGAGAAAAAGACATGGTGTAGCTTCAATCCCCGCTTTTTAGTTCATTCAGATGAAGGACCCTCAAATGGTTTAGTTAGGAATTAAGTTAATTGGGTTTGGTGTAAGGTTGGTCTACTTCCTGCTGGAAAGTTTCCCATATTTCCTCAGTATAAGTAGCGGCTGGACTCCCATGTCACCCTGTTAGCCCAGACTTTAATTAGTTCTGGCATTCGCCTCATAATGATAAATGCTGAGATGATGAATGGAAATGCAAATGAGTGTGAAGTGGCTCAGCCATCAGTGCTGAATATCATTAATACTTTCCTACTGTTAAATCGATCAATGTCATCCCAGGATCCCTCTGTTCAGCGGGTGCAGATGGCTGTCCGCCAGAATGCCTTCCATTATATTGGCAGTGAAAACTTTGTGGGTTTTTCCTCCCCATATGCTTTTATTCATCTTTTGCTGAATATTTGTTTGGCAACTAGAACTCTAATATATTTCCAGCTGAGATGATAACTATTTAGGGTCAATAAGCGACTAGCTAATTTAGAGCAAAATAAATATGAATATGGATCTCTTCTCCCATCAGGAGAGAAATATCAGGAGCATATTCAATAAATTGGACAGCAGAAGAATTTTTCAGGGTGCAAAACTTCATGTTGTAGCAACAAAAGATAACATAAAAAGATGAAAATATGTTTATTCATTTCTCAGGTGCGTTGAATCTTTGTATTTTACAAGTGTCTGGATTTGTCAGCATGTCCACAGAACTAAATTTCATAAGAATCAAAGGGCTGGATGATCAACATGAAGTTTTAATATCTAAAACATTTTTTTTGTCAATATGAAGAATAAAACTTGAAAGCATTGGGACTAATTGTTTTATCTGTTATATTGTATTTTTATGCAGTGTTAGGGGTCATCCACAAGGATGTATATTAGCCATGTGGCATCTTTCTTCATAAGGAAACTTTCCAATCTAAGTAGATACAGATGTTTTTCAAGGAAGTGTTTTTGCACATCTAAACTTAGGACCTAACTGATGGCTCCTTCAGGGATGTTTCCTTACATACTCTGAGGGAGTTTGGGAATTAGCCTTTGTGAATAACCTCCATATAATTCACAACTTTCTAAAAATCTCAGAGAGTAATAAGACAAGAGTGCTTTATTGTGTTAGATCAGGAGGGAATGTATTTCATCCATAGAGTCCAAAGAATCACCTTCTATGAAGGCATCAAGAGGTTACTGAGATTCTAAACTCACCACTGTGTATCAGCCTGGAGTCTATTCACTTGTAGTGCCTGTTTAGCCATACATGATAACAGCCAAGACATGTAATTTTCACACTTTAATCAGTGTAATCAAGTCTTCAGTTATGAGAATCTGAATGAATCTGCTCATCTGTGGCTTTGGAAAGACTGAGGAAAAATGCTGTGTTTTGTGTACACCCTGTACACTACAACGCCTATGTGAAATGTGTACTGGTCCTTCCATCCTGTTTTCTTCTCATAAATAGCACAGTATATCTTTCATTTCCCTTCATAAACCCTCTCATTTCATCCTCTCAATAGGCTGGAAACTCTCCCATGGATTGAGAAGTTACTGGAACTGGTATCATTATCAGCTTCTATATAGAAATGAAACTGTCTCTTTTTTTTTCCCCCAAGATGTCTATTTTCAAAACATTGATTTCTATAAATCACCCTTGCATTTACCCACTGATTTTGCTCTGTAATGGGAGAATTCTCTGATCTTAGGTTAAATGTGTTTTTTCCTATTAGCATAATGATAATAGAAAATAAAATCAGACAAGCTGCTTTGTTTCTTTGGAGTCTGTTAGAGCTTTGGCATCTAGAGTAGCACTGGCCAATTTCAACAACATTGGGAACACAAGGAAATAAATTAGACATTTTAATTATGAGATTGCAACGCTTCATAGGATGGCTAGGGAAATTCCAAACAAATTTTAATAACAAAACAGTAATTTAAGCAGAATATATAACACTTACTTCTGTGTTATTTTTCCAGGTTTTAACATTTAAAAGATTATAATGATGCAAGAAAGCTGCTACAGTGACCTATGAAGTGAATATGGAATTTAATGATCTGTTTGCTTGTAGTGAACATTTTCACAAAGTCTGAAATAGAAAGTTAACAACACTGCTCACTTTGATTTGAAGAAGAATAAAACTATTTGGTTGGAGCAGGGGGAAGTGCTAATGATTTAAATCTGTACAATATACAGCCACAAGCAAATAACAAAAATTATGTCAATCAAAAGGTAGAGAGCTAACTATGCTTCTTTTATTCATTCAGACATACAGGTTTTTATAATTTTTTTATAATTCAGTTTTTGCTTATCCTGTTAACTTTAAAATAACTTTGTTATAGTGATTCCCTTCTCTTTCAAAAATTATTTTCATTTTTGTTACATACTAGCTTTTTATAATACCAGATGATTATTTAGCACTTTAAAAATCAATGGGAAAAAAGAATAAGTGAAAGGTGGAGGAGTGTGTCCAAAACAGACTCAATTTGAAGTGAAATTAAATGAGGTCTGAAGCACAGGGATTAATGTGGGATGTCGGTGATAGAGATTTCGTCAGAAGTGTCAGTAATGTGACTTCATGAGGGTTTCAGATTCCAAGGCACTCCAGGCTTCTGGTTTTAGCTGTACGAAAACACCAATCATTCCTTAAAGGAGGGCTGATATGGTTTGAGATGAAGGTGGCCCAAACACAACACATCAGCTGTGTGCTTCGCATACTTTAGTCTCTTTTATCCCACTGATCTCCTCGTAAGCACTGATGGCCATGTCACATCTCATGCTATGAGAATGTACAATTATTCAGAGCTTGCTGTTTTAAACAGACTTCCTTTCTCAATTTCTTGGATTCTCCATTTCAACTGACAGCTCATCTTGAAATGCATCTTTCAGACTCAATTAGATATTTGCAATTATCCATACCTGTGTTATTGCACAACTACGAATGGATTTCCATTATCATATTTTGCTTTTTAATACATATGTAGTCATTATCTATCTTTATATGTGATCATTTTTACAGAACATTTCCCTACCCAGTCAAATCAGGTGATTTTGCCATTAGTTTCAATGGAAACAAAATTAGTTTCTGCAATTTTCTTTTTAATTACCATCCAAACTGCAAGGCCACTCTGCTAGTTGTGCCCATTGGTGTGCCTTTTTTACTCACTGGAGGCATGTGCAAAGGGAGATATTATGCAGAATGCATAAAACCAGAATTTTATGTCCCTGAGAAAATATGTCTATTATACATCAAGCTAATAACATTATCCTACTTTTCATTATTAAAAGCTGTTTTCAGTTACTTATGGCTACAAGAATTCTGAACCCTTGGGTGCGTGTCTACAGCTGCACACATGCCTTTGTGGTTTTGCCTGCACACACATGGCTAAAAGTATAACATATGTTCACATATAACTTCAGGTAAAGTTAATTTTCTACTTATAGCTAAAAAGAGCAATTAGGGTGAGCAGCAGCAGAGACAGACATCGATCCAACAGAAAGAAGGGGATGAAGGGAAGTTAGGTACTAAAAGCAGGATTAGGATTGCAATGAAGGACACTGAAGTAAAGGATACGTCTTGCTGAAGTCTGACAAAGTTGGATACAGAAGACCTCTGGCTGATTAGGTCAGGGAAGTAGGAAGATTCCCATCAGATGCTGGGAAAGAATCAGGGCTCCCAGGGCCTCAGGTACATCTTGAAGGTCAAAAACAGTTCTGTGAAAGCCCTTGGCAAAATGTAGGCTTCATTAACCTTCGAGAACATCTCTATGCAAAGGACAAAACCTCATGCTGCTGATTGTAGTCAGACACAATAGAGGTTTGTGCAGTGGTCTAAAAGGTTTTAGTTCAGCTAATGACAGACATAAAATCTAAGTCTTAATTCATTACAAAGATCTAGGAATTATGACTAAAATATGTGAACCTAAAATAGCCAGGCAAAAGCAGAACCTATTCAAAATCAAGGTCTCCATGCATAAGGCGCCTTACCTAACCCCCACTTTGTGTGATACAGAGCAATTACTGGATCAGAGAAGATTACAGGAAGTTTTGTGGTTAAAGCAGCCTTAGAGAACTGGATTAAACCTTGCCTCTTGTCATACTGGTTGTTAATGAGGCTGGTCTAGTAATTTCAACCAAACTTTTTGCAGGTGGTTACTCATTATGTACTCTTCATTTTATGGATCACTGATTTGCAAATTTGCTGGGTGCTCACATTTACATTGGCAAGAGCTGTGCTCTGTTAGCAGGCAGCTAGAGAACAGTGAGCCCATACATAGAAACCAGGCCCTGTGCATGCAAACATACAAGAAATGAGTGTAGCCCAGGTGGACTAACAAGCTCCTGAAGCTGCCATCAACAGATTTCTAAAATCTTTTTCAGATTTAAAGAAGATTTTTTAGTCTTTTTCACATCTCCCTGCTGTTGCTTTTGGCTGACCAGTTGGAACATTCACTAGGAAGTTCCACTAACTGGGAGAGAGCTACAAACCTCAGTGTGCAGAGTCCAGAGAAAAGCTCCAATTCATGACCTGACATCAGTGTTTGGGTGGTATTGTAATATGTCACTGAGAAGAGTCAGCCTACACCTATAATGTTTCTACATATCAGCTTTTTCCATAAAAGAAAAAGAAATAATCAAAAACCACTCAACAAACAAAATTAAAACAAAACAAAGCAAACAACGATAACAGAAATAACTGCACTACTCTGCACTGTTTGTTTTTTTTCTTTTGATACTCTTTGTTGTGTACTTTTGTACCACACTGATGACCAGGATACATCATCACAAAATTACCATTTCTCTCATGTGGGAAAAGTTAGGATAACACCCAGTAAACATGTCATGAGCCTTCATTGAATTACAAGGGTGAAAAGAAACACTCAGGATTTGATGCTTTTGGCAACATCCATCCATCCATCCATCCATCCATCCATCCATCCATCCATCCATCCATCCATCCATCCCGTCAGTTGAATCACAGAAAAACACAATGTGGTCATGTAATTTAAGACTACAATCACACCCTGCAGAAGAGACAACCACATATCTAGATTTTTAATATCTGAAAGCCTGACAGCAAACTTAAATGTTCTTCCAATTAGGGCTTTCTCTACATTATGAAGGCTGGAAGGAAGAGACAGTGAGCAACATTCTGTTTACAAGCACTATTGATGATATGAAAGAAGATTAAACGTTCATATAACAAAAACTGCTCTACAGGGATCAATTTGTTAATGACAGATTTACAGACTTATACTAGTATAAATCCAGCATGGCTGCACTGAGATCAAAATACTCTTAATTTACATAGGTGTCATTTGTAGTTTGGTTTTATCCTTAATCTTGTGTTTCTCTTTAGTCATTGTAATTTTAGAGAAGCATGTCATAACTCAGAGGGAAATTTTCAGGACTAGAAAATCACTGGAGTGATTTTTGCATATATACACTGGGAGATTTTAAATACATATGAAGAATTAATTAATTTGAAGCTGACTGAGAAGTCTGGCAGTGTAATTAAAATAAAAGACAATTGTAAGGTGAGTCTGGAGGAAAGCAGGACAGGAAGAAGGTTGGGTTACTGCAATATTTTGCAGGCACAGAAAGGTGGAGGCAGTTGGATTAACAGCAAAACAAAGAAAAAACAATCATAAATAAAATGAGGAATACCTATGGCATTCTCATGGTTACAGACAGATGTCTAAGCTGACTGTTTTTCCTGAATCAACTTTACTCAACACCTGTGAGCATGTGATTAATTTAACCACAGAGTACACAGTGTACTTTTCTTTCAGTAAAAAAAAAAAAAGTTGACCTCTGGTATTGCAAAAGAAAGACAATCAGCTAACCTAATAGGCCCTTTATTTGCTAATCAAACCTCTCATTAACAATTAATTGGATCAAAAGTTCGCTGGCCATTATTGCTGTGTCAGTTCAACTCTGAGGGCCTCAGAGGATGAAACTAAATGAGCTGGTCAGGTTATAAATAATTTCCAGTGGCTACTCCTCTTACCTCGGGCTATTCAGGTAGAGGTCAATGTCCTGCCTACTGCAGGCAGAAAAGACAGTTGCTGTGACAAGCAAGAGGCATTCTTCCCTTTCTAAGAAGCTCATTTAGTCATAGTAATTTAAACCTCTGTAAAAAGCCACAGTATAAAAAGCAGCTCTGTACTGCAGCGTTTCTGCTTGTACTTGCTTATCATGAGTGAATCAAAGCAACATTTCAGATTGCTTAAAGCCTTTCAAAAATAAAAGAAGCCAGGGGTTGCTTCAATCAGGGAATCTGCTTCTTAAAGAAGCCCTGCAGAGACACCTTTATGGTAATATAATTATTTGTTTCTATTCTTAACCTAATAATCCACGTAGTGACTGACTGGGTTCAAACACTGCTCATCAAATAACATGAAAGGACCTGTCAGAAGTGGATGAAGACACAAATGAGAATAAAGTGAACAGGGTTTGGTCCAAAATATGTGTAATTCCATATTTAACTGTTGGTTTCTCCTTTTTCATTAAAAAAATAAGGGAGGAGGGGAAGAAAAATTCATCCTTCTATTTCCCCTTTAGACAAAAAGTGGCATGCAGGTACATCAACTCTTAATATACATATATTACAAGTCTTAACATACATGTATTAGGAAGGAGGGCAATGTGGTATGGGCAGCCCAAGTCTCTAAGACCCTTTGTGCTGAACATCAATATGACGACAGCACTATTTGTTCATATAGTTGAATTAAAAGAACAAAATAGAGAAGGAGGTGACATCCATCCAAGGCCATTCCACGAATCAGGCAAGGAAAAAGTGTGGACATGGTGGTGGGAGGGAGGAAGGAATCTAGAAAAATAGCAACGTTGAAATGTAGTGCCACACAAGAATTTATGGGTTTCATGGGAGGATGTGAAAGTTGCAGAACTGGGGGGGGGCTTCTTGTATTGGTTAATCAAACAGAAGAGTTATTTTATTAAAAAGAAAAAAAATAAAATACTGTGAGCTACTTAAGGGAAGAGTCTTAGGAAGTGATAGGTTCATAAGTGGTTTTAACAGGGTTTTATGCATACAGTAATGTTATCTGGGCCAAATAAGGCAGCTGAGTATATAGAGAAGCTGAACAGTTCCTTGGAAAGGCAATACCTAACAGCTTAAGCTGTCACCTAGAATAGAGGGAAAATCTGAAAAGAGAGAAGAGTTCTGGTCATTCACCAATCATACATAACAGTAACTCCAGATGCTGCACAAAGCTGTGTGTACACACTTTCTTTCCTGGCAAATGAAATGCTCTCCTAACTGGCCAGAAGGCACGGAGATGTGGTTAGGTCAGCATGACATTAACATATTTATACAGCTTTAACAAGGCTTGGGAACCAAACCAAACTCTCATCTGCTTGGAGCATGATCAGAGGCAGGTCAAAAAAAGATTGATATCTCTGAGTAGCTGAGACTTGGAAACTTCTAGAGCATAATAATGTTCTTAGGGACCTCTAGAAATTAGGGATTACAGTTCTGGATACAGCTACTGCTATTGCACGCTCCCACTGCTGCAACAGGTTGTGTCTACAGCATATCTTCATTTCACAGCCTGTGTGTTGGGGGAAAAGAACAACACCATGCCTTCAGACACAGAACGTTCTGTCACTGGCTGAGGTACCTAGCACCACTTGCAACAGATTTTAACAAAAATTAAGATGTATAGGGGGAAGAAGGTGTCTCACTACCTAGAGAATGGTATCCCAGGTCTGGAGAAGAGCCAGGAGGAGGAAAGATTGACCCTGGAGTCACCCCTCCTTATGAATTTTGCAGTTTAGTGAAAGATGCACTGGTCAGGCAGGATTTGGCTAACTCTGACAGGATTAAATATACATGATTCCATTGCAGTGACAGGCTGCTTTGCTGTCAGGCACATGTATCAAATATGACGTAGCTGTATTTGGAGATATTTTATCCATTTAGTAATGCATATTATTATATATATGTGCATACTTTCCTCCTGATTACTTATTTTCAATACATTAGCAAAGATGTTCCCCAAAGGGCTACAGAAGGGGCCTGGGAACCGGATAAGACCATTCTCCAAGCTTAAATTTTTAATATTAAAATGCATTGAGATTTGCTATACACTTGCTCAAGATGTATTGCCCCAAGCAAAACAGTGTTTTATAGATGGACATGCAATTTTGTTGCTTTCAGCTGAGGGTCACATTTGTTTTAGTGGCTTTGGGACATACAAAATAATGAATGAAGTATAAATAAACATTCTATGTTTAAGAAAAACCATAAGTATTTTATATGTGTATACACTCATGCACACATATAAACTTCTCTTTATTTGAAATAGATTTTGAATAAACACAAGTCAGGTAAAAAATATTATATTTTTATTTTTATTTTTATTTTTATTTTTATTTTTATTTTTTATTATTTTATTTTTTATTTTAATTTTATTTATTTTTATTTTTATTTTTATTTTCATTTTCATTTTTATTTTTATTTCATGAGACCTCATCTTAGATACCTTGGGTGAATCTAGCCTCTTTTTCCACTGACAAAGCACAATATTTTCAGTTTAAATCATGCCAAGAGTAAGCCCTAACCTTCTTACTCTCCTACAAAGAGGAGACATCTGTTTCAGTTGGAACATAGCTGAAGTGAGTGTATGAGGAAGTTACATTAGATCACTTCTGTCTTCCTAATTTTAAATGACACCAGTATTTGAACCATACTTCATTAAATATTCCTGAGCATGTTCCATCTCTACAGCCCACTTTCATCAAGACATTCGGGGAAACTTGTGTGAAAATCTTTCTCTTTGAATACATAATGTAAGATTGTTAATCATGCTATAATCCCATGCATTGATTTTTGCATTATTCCTAAGGGAGAAAGAAAAGTAATTCTAACAGTTTCATTGATTCGATAAACATTTTAGCTAAACTTATGCTCTGACTACTGTAGAAGCTACTTTTCCAAACTTGAGCTTTCTTTTTTTTTTTTTTTTTTTCTTTTTTTTTTTTCTGGTATTATGGAAAACAATGTTCAGAGGAGGTGGTGGCAAAACAGTGAGAATTTAGCCAAGGCAAGCAGGCTCAATTCTAACTGCAGGTAGAGTTAAGATTTCATAACATCCTTAAATTAATGTTGTCCGTGTTAATATTGGAAGCAGGGGAAATACAATTGCGTACTGATAAAAAGTGTAACCATTTATTTAATGTGGAGTTTTATTTTCAGAAGTGTTGGGGAAAGTTACAATAAGGAAGCATTAGGGACAGTAGATGGAAAATGAAAAAATATTTTGCTTTTGAAAGCTGAAAAACCTCAAGCATTTCACTATGCCATGAAAATTAAAATTTGAATTAATGATTTAAAGTTGAGGGTGACCTTTACTGATGTATTTACTAAAAAATAAAAGGGGAATTGATGCTTACAAATTTCTAAGTCACTATGTAAAAAAATAAATAATTTCTTTTTGATAAAGAGCTCTCCTATTGTGTACATTAACATCTTAAAGCAAATTCTCATATTCATGAGCTGTTGCCTTGAGCTGGGTTTAGGTAGATATTGTGATTGCTGGGAAGGTATAAATGAAAGAATGCATCTGTAGCTGAGTCAGACTCAGAACTAATTTGGAGTAAGAGTTAAGGCAAGTGCGGCTGCACTGTTTGACCTTTATCAAAGGTCTCTTCTCACAAAGACCGGACTTTGAAATTTGCTCACTTTTCCTCTTTCCTTAGTCATACTCTGGCAATCAGATGGGATGACACAGGCTTTGCTACAGTA
The DNA here is from genome assembly GCF_049639895.1 of Pseudopodoces humilis. Classification (NCBI taxonomy): domain Eukaryota; kingdom Metazoa; phylum Chordata; class Aves; order Passeriformes; family Paridae; genus Pseudopodoces; species Pseudopodoces humilis. Next base: position 62,774,579 of record NC_142200.1, on the reverse strand, counting down.
GCCTTATACTGCCTGAGGACATTTTCAACCTAAGTTATCCAGCTTTACAAGAGCTCTGCATTAATGGCATGAAAAAACCCAGCAATGTCATAGGGCTAGAATGCCATCCTCGTGGCTTGTTGTCACTTCTGTAGCACACGGCATTGTACACCAGAGGATGCTTCCTCAAATGATGTAAATAAGTGGAGCTTTAGCAAGGACAATTATCCATATTCATTTAGAACCTCTAAAGATCTAGATGACAATTTGCAAAGTTAATATCGGGTTTCTCTTCCTAAACCATAGACAAGCAAATATTTTGCTTAAAATATTAAAATTAATTAATTTTATTATAAAAATTAAAATTTTGAGCCTCTTAAATTTTAAAAATGGGGTGTATTAAGCTTCTCTTAAAACAGAAGTTATAACTCTATTCTTTCTCCCAGATTTTCTGTGGTAAGTAGAACTTCTAATGAGCTGAAACACTTGTTACAGCCTTTTTGATAGCATTAACTTTACATAAACAATATTCAGTGTGTTATTCCCAAACCAAAAATGACAATTAAAACTTTAAAGACACAGAGGTTTAGTAAGTTTATGTGGTTTTGCTTTAATTTATGTTTTTGTTTGTCTTGCCAAGAATAGATACCTAACAGGAAAATACTGGTGTTTATGTACATCGTCATTGCCTTTGGAACACATTAATTTCACAAGGTATCCTTCAGTTTCAGCATTCACTGGTTATGTATATATTCAACAACAGAGTCCTCTCTCAGCCACCATAAATGTATTTCAACATGTTTGTATGTCTTTCTACCTGTTCTGTTAATAGTAAAGTGTCAGTGCCTTGTTCTAAACAAATATTTGCATTATGGAAGCAATATACTAATTTGCAAAGTCTATGTTAAAACCAAATGAATCCTACCAAATCACTCAGGAAATGGAACAAACTTTTCAGTTCTATTTGGCCTCGTCATTCCAGAAGCCTGCAACATCTCCTTATTAGTCATTCACTAGCTGTAGGATGGAGAGGTGAGGCAAAACTGTAATATGAGGAGTGCTTTGTAATTAATTGATATCTGTTTTTTATCTTGCTGTAGGTTTTAGCTTTTATTTTTCTCCTTCAAGCAGCAAGAGAGTGAAGTGTTTGGAGAATAAGTCTGAGGAAAAGGGATGTTGCTTTTGTTTGAATTGAGGGTCACTTTAAGTTATCTTTTCATCTATCTTCTGGTTTATAACTGATCTTTTAATTTATATCTTCTCTTGTGCATGAGTTAGAGAAGGAGGGGAAGAGAGAACAGGATTTCTAAGCATTTGCAATGCACTTCAAGTAAAATTTCCTTGATATCATCAGACATCTTAAGAATTAAAACCCCTGTTCAAATGGGAAAAGAAATGAACACATTTACAAAATTCAGGATCACATCAATGGTAAATGTTTTGGAACTCATTTCTAAGCAAAAACATTTGGGGTTCTTGTGCCTGGAGGTTTCCTTAAGTCAAGACACATACAATGAGAAGTCTTGGACACCTGCCCAGGCAGACTGTGCCAAAGTCATCTCTGGCAGTCCTTACAGTGGAGATTATAGTTAAATGTGAACTGATTCACATTACTTTCTATTTTCCAGTTCTGACAGATGGAAACAGATACCAAGGAGGAGTCCAAATCTCTCCACATGTTGATCCATCTCACTCATCATGCTCTATATACTGCATTTAAAGCAGAGAGCTATTGCACAGACATTTTGAGAAACCTTTCATGCTAGGAAGGAAATAAAATCAAGTACACACAAGAAGATACTGGCAGGGATCTGTGCTGTGCTCCTAAATTAATGAAAAAGTCAAGATGTAGATCTACAGCCCCTGACTTTAGTACAACTTACTCAGAACAAGTCAAAATAAAATTAGGTTAATGCCATAGGTTCTTTGGCCAGACGTGGCCCTTGGTGCAGCCATATCTACCAGGGACCTTAAAATGCTGAGCTGTTGTGAAGAAGGCCCAGTTGCCTGAATGTTGCTTCTGTATTTTTTTCACAGGGACCATGGGGATACAGATGCAGCCAGAGTTCCTCTACTGCTAGGCACTACAAGACAAAGAATAGGGCCTGAAATTCAGAACACTTTCCAATATGCTACTTGTATTCATGACACTGCTTTTTGGATTTTGAATTTCATTCTGACCCTAAATGAAACATTGCTAAGGCTTGTCAAGGTCTAAGAAGATGCAGCAGGAAAAGAAGCAGCAGCGTGACAAGGCTTTTTTCTGGAGTGGTTCTGCTAATAAGCAGCTGAAAAACACCAGGTCTCTGGAAACTGAGAAGCCAAAAAACAACTCATGCATAGAAAAAAGGGTGTGAAGACTAGAAATGGGTTTTTTAAATGTTGATTTCTTAAGGTAAAACTTATGTTTATTATAAGCTGTCTGACTTACCCCATTATTTTACCCACTGAGAAAGAGACAAAAATCTCAGAGATTCTGGATTTTGACAAATTTCATGCATACCTGTGACTAAGCATGGGGGAAAGATTCCAGGGAAGGTCTTGTTGAAGTAAAGGCTGAATCCTGAGCTCAGCCTTATTTGTTCTTTGGCCACCTGGCAGCCTGGATGCAGATACAGGCTGGCAAACCCTGCACCTGCAGTTTGGCACCAGCAAGGCTTATGCTGCCCATTTGCAGCATTCATCAGGGAGAGACACCTGGGCTTTAAGTGCAGGGTTTAGTGGGAAGGCATTAGAGACATCTCAAGGAATCATGATACTTAACAGGGGACACAAACCTGTGGAAGAGGATTTCACTGCCTCTGTTGCTGGAGGAACAACTTACTAAACTTGAATGGAAAAGCATACACTACTAAAAAACCTGCTGTGTGGGGGGAAAGTGTATTCTTTCCACTCTGAAAGAATCTAATTTCTCTCAGTAACTGGATGCAATTCATTAGAAAGGACAGTTTGAACTACTTAAAAGTAGTGCATACTCTAAAAACATGTTGCCTAAATGCTATTTTTTTTACTTTGAAACACAAAAAGAAAGATAGAAATATATTTGAATGTGAGGATGGTGCTGTCCATTATATGAATTTTAATAACACTTCTTTGAAACTCTCAGGAATTGCTTTTCCATCAGGGATGAGAAATTCAGAAATAAGGGAGTGGCTGACAAATATTTTGTTCGCAAACAATGCTGTCTAATAGCGGCAGTAGTAATCACGTTAAGTGTTTCAAATCCAGAGACTTGGGAGAACTGTGTAACACAAGAGAGCTTTTCAGCCTGTGAATCAGGCAGAGGATGATGTGACCAAGAAAGATTACAATCAGTATATCAAAGACAGCAAAACCTGGATGGAGAGATCTGGGTTGTTTAATCAACTGGCATCAAATTTTCTAAATCAGCCTAAGTGATAGGAATGGAGATAAGAGAGGATTTGCAGCTTGTGGTTGTTCTCTTCTAATTTGACTGAGCACCAGCTGTGTGAATATAAACAGTTACACAGTAATATATTCCTGCTTAAGACTTCCTTGTTGCATAGAGTGTGCTCAGAAAGGACCATTGAAATCAAACTTTTTGAAAATTCAAACTGAAACTGAGGACCTCAACTGGATATATGTGGATTTTTATTTGATTGCTTTTTTTTCATATATTTTAGTTGGAGAACTGAAAGAATGAAAAAGAAACAGTTTCACATCAGGATGAAATTTATACTAGAGGTGGTTTAAAAGTCAGTTGGGATCTCACAGACAAATTGGAAAATTATTTTTAAATCTATTTCAATATTTCTTCTCTTTCGTTTGAAAATTTTAATAATTAAGATATTGCCTTGAAGTGGAAAAAAAAAACCAACCCACATTCCATTAAAAAGAGTAAAAAAAAGTATCTCAGATATTTTGCCCTGCTTTTTATTTTCTTAACCATAACTACACTGTTTTGACTGTAAATCATGAACATTTCAATTTCTGCCAAACTGCATTTTTTAGCAGTTAATTCACTTAAGGGAATCCAGACACTTGGGTGTATCATAACAGGGTTGCCCTGTCAGATTAACCCATTTCTCTTGGGTTATGATGATGTTACTAAAATTTTGTCTATTCATAACCAGATGTCTTATGATTTATATCTCTCCACAAGACTATTTGCAGTAGGAGATGAATGAAACACTAATGTTCCATATGAGCTAATACAAAAGTAAATAATGCAGCTAAGGGAATGGAAAGTTATGCAAATTAAATGCAATTACTGAGAAATGCAATGATCAATGAAAAAAAAGTTTAAAATTTAAGTTATGGGAAACTCATACAGAAGAGTTGTAATTAAAGGAAGACAAAGATTTTTAAAATCATGCACAAAATACAAGGCCAGATATTTGGTGCCTTTTTTAGTTATAACAGAAGGAAATAATCCTTTACTAGTAGACATACATTGATTTAACAGGGCAATGCTGGAGGGGGAGCACAGTATACCCTGTCACAGAGCCATTGGCTGCACTAAAACATACCAAGTATAATTTTGCCATATCAGTGTGATTAACTGTAATTAAAAAAAAAATCACAAAACAGCATGTAAAAATAAAGAAAATAAGTTAGTAGGTTATAAGGAAAGCTTTTTATACTCTAGAATATTTTAGAAGAATTTATTAAAACACTCTAATTTCTCCAGTAGAAGCAAAACCATGCACAGCACCAGTTGTGTGAGTGATGATAGCCAACAGATGTAAAGCCACTGATCTTAAAGTTTGAAACAAGTAGTTACTCAAAGATGTAAATGCCATACCTATCCCTTAAATCAGTAGGCACGGTAAAAATTTTGAAAATTGCCTTCTTATCATGAAACAGCATTTAAAACAGAATGAAAAGTGGTTTTTTTTATGTCAAGGGCATATATGCATACAATTGAGTCTGAAAGACAACAGGAGCAAGGTAGATTGTGACCCTCCTGGACTCTAAGGAAGTACAGGGTTGGTCATACTTTTAAAAATATGCTTGATAGCTGCTGTTCAGTTCTTACTCCTAATTTTTATTCTGAGACCCTAAAAAACATGATTTTGAAAAGACACAGTAATACAGGGTTAGTAGTAAAAAGGGACAATTTAGTCTCTTTAGTAGTAAAAAGGGAGTAATTGTCATAGACTGACAATTGATCAAGGCTTGAAGAGACCAAATTAAAACTGAACTTTGAAAAACTTTGAACCTAAACAAATTTTTTTCTTTTTGCCTCATTGTAAGTGATGATGGCTGCTTTTAACACCAAACTTTTTTATATTGTTCTTGCTCAAGACTTTAAAAATTATTTCAAAATGCTGACTTGAAATGAGCAAGCGGTAGGGGTGAGGGTCAACCAGCCTCATCCGGTCCTCCAACTATCTTTAGAGAACCCAATACAAAGAGCAACTGTTGAACAGGTAAAGTTCAACACTGACAAACCTTGGTCTTCAAGCTTCTCCCAAGCTGTTTCCAAGTCACCATCTGCTAAACTTTGCCTTGATATTGCTTCATTTATACTGATAAAGCTTATGATGGTTTTGGCTGGGGCAGTATTAATTTTTCTTCACAGGGTCTAGTACGGGGCTAAGTTTTGGATTTGTGGTAAACACAGGGTTGATAATCTAGAGATGTTTTTGTTACTGCTGAGCAGAGCTTGCATAGAGCCAGGGCCTTTTCTGCTTTTCATACTGCCACACAGGCAAGGAACTTGCTGGTGCATGGAAGGCTGGGAGGAGACACAGCCAGGACAGATGACCTCAACTGACCAAAGTGATACTGCAGACCATCTGGCATTATGTTCAGGACATAAAGTGCAGGAGAAAAAGAGGAAGGTGGGGACATTTGGAGTGATACCATTTGTCTTTCCCAGTCACCACTACAGGTGAGGGGGCCCAGCTTTCCCCCCACGATGGTTGAACCACCCATGGGAAGCAGTGAATCAATTCCTTGTTTTGCTGTGGTTGTGTGCATGACTTTTGTTTTCTCTATTGAACTGCCTTTGTCTCAACCCATGAGTTTTCTACCTTTTGCCCTTCTGGCTCTCTCCTCGATCCTGTTGGTGGGGGAGTAAGTGGGCAGCCACATGGGGCTTGCTGCCTGGCTGGGGTTGAACCCCAATGGTATTTATTAGTTGTTGCATGCCATGTGTTGGGATATCAGATTCAATATTCAATTCAATTCAGGAACACTGCGATCATATGTTCAGGTTTCAAAGAGCTTATAACCCCCTTTCTGTTGTTCATGGAACTGCATTATTTTTTATCATGACCAAATTTTGACTATATTTGTGGGTGTCTGTTTGCTGGTACTTCAAAGTTAAATAATTAAAACTTGTCTAGTACAAGGAGAGAGGCTGGACTATCTTCTGGATTCTGAGAATTTGTTCACTGAATTGCCTTACAGAAATTTGGCAAGTGGCTAAAAGGCTGCCTCATTCTGCCATAGTTACCTCCTAATATGTCTAAAAGCAATACACCTTTTCTGAAGAAGACCTAATTATTTTTTCCTATATCACAAAGCAGTCTAACTTGAGGAATTCCATAGCCAAAAAGCTGAGAAAATCTACAAAACAATCAAAACACCTCACACTCTGTGTGCTTTTCTAATAGCCAGTCCACTGCAGAAGCCCAAAAAGAAAAGCCCCACTGTTTCTCATAAGTGGATTTAAGTTTCTCCACTGTACTGCAGGATGCTGATTTCTAGGCATTTATGCAGTAGCTTAGAAAAGAGGAAGAAACACCCTGTTGATGAAGGATACAGTGACAAACTGGCCTAATCAGAGGTTCATGCACGTCTGAGACCAGATGTACACTTCACCTTCACAGCTATCTCCCAGTGTCTTGGTCACTACAACAAACAGCTCTGGCACTGACTTCTGGCAAAGAGGAACTAAATCAGCATCATTCACCTTGGAACAGCCGCAAGCTCCTTGACTCTCATGTGGTTATTTTCACTGGAATTAAGGGAGCAGGTCCCCTGGCAGCAGGACACAGACTGTGGCATTCTTTCTCTGTGCCCCCAGCTGCAACACAATCGATGCCATGAGCAGGGTGACCTTGCAAACTGTCCATTTGTTCATCATCCCACACTGCAGTCATGACAGTCTTGAGATAGTTGTCCTACACAGGCTTCTTCAAATGCAGTATTTCCAAGGTTCCTGTTAAAGTTGGTTTAACAACTCACTGCTGTTAAAGGTAGTAATTCATATTCCTCCTTCTCACCCTTTCTTCCAAATACAAGTTTCTGCATTATAGCTTATGAAGTGAATTTATTTGTTAACCAATTTAAAGTGTTAAGTTCTAGAAAATAAATTCAACAAAATATTTTAGCTGAGAAAGTCAACACACAGATATGTAGAGTGATCACAATGTGGAAGTTATGTCCACACAGGCAGAAAGAGAATAGTAAAGAGAGAATATGAGGAGAAAGGACAAAGAGAAGGAATGGACAGGAAAGGAGGAATGGTGAAGAAATGTTCTGCCCACTGAAATGGGAGAAGGTAATTAGAATCACTCAGCTGCCCCTTACCTAGGTGTGCAGGTCATAACTCCAGTATTCCCACCAGTCCTTTCAGGTGGGTATCAGATCCAGAGACACTGTTTTAGCACTGCTGAACTAGACCACTAATGAGGCAGATAGAATGCAGACAGAATCTCCATCTCCTGTGGAATCTACTGTCTTGGGGTGTCCTTATCCTGGATCAGGATGAAAAATAACACAATTTTTTTCATGCCCCTGCCAGAGACAAAGCTCTTCTCCTGCATATCCTCTCATAGGTCATTTTAATTGCTAGGACAGCTGTCTGCCATCCCTCTGCCACCCACATGGAGTAGAACAGAGGTGGGATATGGATGGAACACCACTTCAAGCCAAATTAAGTATGGGAAAAAAACACGCTAGAAGTTATGTCGGGAAGCGAGGAAAAAGGCAGTGTGAGGCAGGTGATCCTGAAATACCTGTGTGTGAATGCTGGGGAAAGGCACAGCCTGCTGTCCATAACTTCATTCACAGCAGGATTCCAACAGTGTGGCCTTGTGGAACAGATCCAGTGCTACACCTGAACAGCCCTTGAGCAAGAGTGACACGGCTGGATATTCCTGCCAAGCAGTGCATGGGAGGCTGTGTAGAGTGTTCCTACAGAAAACAGGTAGCTGTTGAACCTGGCAGCACTGGGCATTGCAGGGAAATACTGTGGCTGGTCCCGTATCCTCTGTGGATACAGTGAAATGAGCCGCACAGATCTTGCCTTTTCTCACCATAAATGTTTGCAATTTTCCTGTTGTCCATTAAACAGTCAGTTTCATTGTACAAAAGTATTTAAAGAGCTAAAAACAGCGCAAAAACACTATGTGGTACTAGAACTGGGATGCATTACAGGCAAGGTGTCTTGAAATTAAGAAATCAGGGAAAAAAGGGAAAGTACATGGAGAATCTGAAGACTGTTGAAAAAGCCCATGTCTTCAGAAACATGTGCTAAAAAAGGACACAAAAATGTAATCTCTTCAAGAAAATAAGTGAAATAATAAGAAAAAAACAATATGAGTGATCATTTGTAAAATGATCTGATTCTGGTTTTTATTTCAGGTAACATGAAACCAGAATATTTACCAGACAATGCCACATTAAATCCCACCAATAACTGTTTTACAAGAAACAGTAACAAGAAAATAAACTTTTGAAACCTAAGTATGGCTACTGAATTGAGCATGTAACTGTAAAAAGATTATTTCCATTAAATCCCTAATTTGAAACCAGACCTTAGAAGACTTTAGAGAGTCAAAAACAAGAAGCTGACCACAAGGGGAATTCAAATCACAGCTGGAAGAACTGGAAAAGCAGAATAAACCAGGGAAGTATAAAGACCAAGTGACAAATTTTGATGAAAGGATGGTAAAGGAAAAGAAAATATGGGGTCGGCCTTCAAGCTGCACACAAAGTACAATGAATTTTCAAATAGCATCAGAATGACAGCAAGACCAATAAAATACTCACAGCACATAAACACAAGTTTTGCAAATGGCCACCATTAATGGACACAATAAATATTTTTTTCAAAAACATTACAACACTTAGAATATGTATCTATTGAGAAATACAACCTATTTATTCTTTAAAAAGGACATGACACTACTAGCAATCCCCACAGAAATGAGATTGTCCACAATTAAGAGGATTTTGGGAAAGAACATTTCTTCTACTGTAAAAATATAAGGAACAACATTAATGAAGAGGATTTGTTTATGGGAACTGTTCAAGAGAAACCATGTCCATTGACTGGAATATTATATTAAACAGAAATTAAACATATTAAAAATAAATTGGACATCAGTGCACAATTTAATTTGAGAGCTGCAAATGGTTTGGAGCGAAAAATCTAGTCTTAATAGAAGTATATATGAACTATATAGAGAGGTAAAACAAAAAATCCTGACAGATTAATTATTGAAATTATGTCAGAAGCAGGTTATCTATATTGAAGTGAGCACATAAGAGACTGCAAGTTCCTGCAAAAGAATTGATATTGTAGAAGAACAATGAAACATGAAAATGGAAATGGCAAGAAAAAACATACAAAAAGAAAACAAATTTGGCAAAGGAACATCCAAATCATAATAGGTATTCACATATCATATAGAAAACTATAAGTGAAATAATACAGATACTGCTAATAATATGGGCATTTTAAATTAAATAGATAAAAGAAGTAAATATATTATGACACATGAAATGAAAAAGTCATCTGGTGACATCCATATAAATATGTATATACTGTTTTCTCAGGCAGGGAAATATATATATATACTATATGTTGAAATTATCCAGGAAAGGGCACAATTAGAAATTATGACTGCAAACTCTGTAAATCAAACAAACAAAACTAGCATTTGCTAGACACTGTGCCATGTCAGGAACAGACAGTGAACCACAATTTAATTACCTCAAATTAAAAATGTTTTTTTGGAGAACAGTACTACAATTGTGGGGGGAAAAAATCATCAGGCAAATTAAAAGAAAACACCCACATGAGTAATAAAATATTAATTTTGATGCAGTGAAAATTTCAGGAATCGTTCAACCATAGTCTAAAGCTGTATAAAACCCAAAAAAATCTCCCATTACTCTGCCAGAGCTGTGCTAATTCACACTTAATTCTGGGACCTAACCAACTCTTGGAGAACTCAGCACCAAATTCTGTGAAGAGTCATCCCAAGTCAACGTTTTTCACGGATATTGCACATATTTAAAGTGTTCTCTCAGATAATACAGATCTCTTTCACTTGCACCAGTCAAGTAATAATGTACTAATATTTCCAAAGTTCACCTCCAGTGACATCTGAAAATTAATTTAGACCATTAATCCAACTTTTTGCCCTCTCTGATTCATGAAACATAGTCCTGGACAAGCATCGACATTTGTGTCCACAGCAGCCAACACTTAATTCAGAAAATAAAAGGTTTCTCCTTCACACATGTTGCAAGAATTACATGGGAGATGTACCCACTGTTTATCATCCACCCCTCCATTCCTGACTAAATTTATAGAGGGTTTGGGAATAAGTTTCTGCAAGGGCCCTTGTGCGATGCAGAGACCATATATCCGGGACTACACAGACTTAGGTCAGCTTCTGCTGAGCAGAACCAGCTTTAAAGTTTTCTTAGAGGATTGCTCCTTGTCAGTGCCAAGAGCAAGATATCCACTCTCATCATCTGGAGTGGTCAGCTTCACCAGCAGGAGAGAGTGGGGGCTTTCCTCACAAAGGTGGTGGAGGAAAGCTGAATGAATTGAAAGGATTTGCATCCCTTCCTGATAGGAAAACACTCTTCCATGTCTCAGTCCCTCATTTATCCATCCCATATTTTTTTCCTCCATATCTTCTTGATATCTTCTTGCAGAAGCAAGAAATGTTCAGACAACACAGGTCTCAGAGGAGATAGTATTTTCCTGATGCAAACTTTGCCTTCCCCTTCAATGCCTAGGATGGCCTTGTGTTTGAAAAAAGTCAGTTTGTGAATGAAATAAATTAAATACAGATAATGTTGTCAGTAAGGGAAAAATCACTTTGAAAGTCGTGGAATCCATTGAATGGTTTAGGTTGTAAGGTAGATTTAAAGGTCATCTCACACAGTTTCTTTTGGCTGAATATACATGATTTTCTTTCCCTCAATTCAGTCTGTAACTTTTTCCACGCAGAGCTTCATCACAGCACTAGCAGTAGTTTTTAACATAACATTATGTACCAGTACATTTTTTTTTTAGTCAATCAAATTATGTCCATAAGAAGTACAGGCCACGATAAGTTCCACCATCCTTCATGCCTGATGCATTTCTTTTAAATTATAATGGAAATGACAAGTACCAAGGCACAGATATCTTTCCAAAGCCAATTGAAACAAATAAAAATCTAGCCAAAAGAAAATGTTTCACACCATGTGTCACAGTAGAAACAAACCAGACATGATATATGTTCATCATATGCTAGAAAGTTTTCAGTATGAAAACAGCAGTTGAAATGAATCACACAGTTGAAAGCCGCAGCAAACTGTAAAATATTTCTGATTTCATGTAAATAAAATACCTTCTGCCTGCCTCCAATCTACTTCTTCTATAGAAGGAATGATGTAAATCATTAAGTGTATTGCAATACAGTAAAGAGCCAGGCAGTCCTAAATCAGTAGGTATTTGTTTTTTCTGTATTTCTCTTGAGACAAAGAAAAGATATAAGAGTAGAATATTTTTAATTTCTTTCTCTTTGTACATAAAAATTTATTTTAGTTCGATATTACTAAATATATTTGTGTAGTAAAAGGTTTATGTGCCTTTTTATTACTTAATGTTTTAGTTTCCAGATTACTTCATCATGTTGACTAGCACAATTATATACAAAGCTACTAAATCAGCTGTTTAGTAAGGTTTAGGAAGTTTATTGGTCTACTCAGTATTAAAACATTTTCCCAAATATAAAGGTACAATGACTTCCAACATTTAAGGAACAAGTAGGGTAGACAAGCAAGGTAGTAGCTCACTAATCCACTGAAATGCAGATTTCATTATTAGGTGAAAAGTATGGAAAAGAAAAAGTAGCAAGAAAGCACTTTTCATTCAGAAGGAAATACTTCATAGTGGTAAATTAAGTTATCTGTACTGGAAAAAAATTAACAACTAGGATAGAAAATTGTATTAAGAACTCCCTGATGTATATAATTGTGTAATATTCACCTTCCTCTTTTCCTCTGACACAGAGAAGTAGCTAACCATATCTTAGCCTTGGCATATATTATTTCTATTAGTGTAATAAAAATGGCTATAATGTTTTATTCTTTCTGTTTCATGTATTCCCTAGAATGAACCACTGGTGGGCAGCAGCCAAGTGCAGTGTGGGTGAGAGGAATTGCAAGATGTAAATGAAATTTTACCAATCAGTGTAAAAAGTTATGTAAACTAGGGAGCTCACACTGGAGGGTAAGGGTGTTTTTATCACCAGATGTTCTCCTTCAAAACTTCATCATACTGCTTTCTAAAATTTGGACTTGCCACTGAAGTAATTCAGAAATCAATATCACAAGCAAGACACAGAAATAATAGAATCCAGAGTAAAATAAGAATGATTTATTCACTAAAGAAAGCACAGTTCTTCCATTTTAAGGGTATTTTCACAAAAAATGTAGGTGTCATACATCAGCAACAAATCATTGCAACAGTCATCTGAGCATTTTGTCACATCTTAAAAATTTAGAGGCACAGGAGAAATCAGAAAAGAAAAAAAATGTGAAAGTTGTATGAATTCAAGGAAAAATGGCAAGATACAAAATATGCTGGCATACCAGGCATTGCTCTCAAATAAAGGTGGGGAAAATTGATGATGAATGACATCAGGGAATTGTTTGTCCTGCATATTTAAATTTAAATCTCCTGGAATCCTGAGAGCTTTTACTTGCTCAATTAAAAGGTGTCCTGTACTTGAAAAGGACTGCTTAGCACCACAGCAATGTCCAAAGTCAACAGTAACAATTACATTTTCTAGCTCATACTATAAATCGCTATTGCCAATTCATTTATTATTATTATTATTATTATTGTTGTTGTTGTTGTCGTTGTTGTTGTTGCTGTTGCTGTTGTTTTTGATACTGATTTGAATAAAATTACACTTGGAGGGGAAGAAACTTTCCTTCTCTCATTTTCTTGCTTTCCTGTTTTTTCAGTTTAGTCTCTGATGCTGATGTTCAACTGCTATATTTAGTAACTTCTCCTACAACAGCCTATTTTTGGAAAAATCAAAGACCTTCCTGAACCACATGCAGCAGAGTGTAAGAGACATGGTATGTACCATAGAATACCTGTTAAGGTAAGAGCTAAGGTGCTCTTGATGTTGATATGCTGATTCTGTGTTTTCTTCCAATGCATAAATCTCCTCCACAATATATCAATATCACTAACACAGGTTATGTTTCACAGTTTATAATATCTTTAATTTAAGCAAAAATTTGTGTGATAATGATGTGGCTGGACCTTGTTTCTGAAGTGTAATGTTTTTTATTCACTATTCATGGTCATCTCAGATATTTATTTCTGCTCCTGAACAGAAATCTCTCACAAACTTAGAAAAAGATGCAATCATTCCTAGCAAAATTCTTCTTAAAAATATTGTATCAATTAATTTGACCTATTAGCTTCCAGTGTTAGGAATCATTACTCCATATAAGCAGTAACACATGAAATTGCATTTCCATTAAATAAGACCATGGAATATAGAAGATATCCCATGAGGAAGGTTTAGGTAGGTTCCTTTAATTATTTTAATTTAATATACTTTAGAAAACATTAAAATAAAAACTGTGATATTATTAACTGGCCAATATAGTGGATTAATACATACTCCAAAACTGAAACAAATAAGCATTATCACATTATCAAGTTCTGTCTCCTGACATAAAAATATTTTGTGTCGACTAACCAAGATTTTTCTTAAAATATATAAGTACATATAAACTTATATGTATAAAGATATATGAACTTATATTTAAATATAAGTTTAGCTACCAAATTCTGCTAGATAAGGACTGCTTCCAACCTCTTTGGCACAAAACTTCTCTCTGATTTGTTGACATAATAGTTCATTTATGGTTTATATGATCATTGCTCTTTTGTGCACATCCTTTATTCTACCTGACTCTTCTCCTTTCCCAGTGTTTATCTCCACCCCTTGACATGTTCATGCAGAACAGTTATAACTTTTCCTTTTGCTAGACTGCACATATCTAGCTTTTCTTGGCTTCTGTTATTCTATAGATCCAACACCCTAATTGCCACTCCATATTTTTTTATGTCAATATCTTATTTTTTTATGTTGAATATGGCCATCCTGAAGAAGGTGCAGAGTTTAAGAGGCCTCTTTGATTTTTATTTTTTTTTTTGCTTGTTAGTGAAGAAATGGGCTGAGGGAAACCTCTCAAGATATACTGCAGGAAAACTTTTGTGTGTGTACCTCATGCTAGCAAGTTATTAATGTGAACAACTATTGCACTCATATTTCTTTTTCTCTGTTATTTCCTGTTGGAGAATTAAAAAGTTGTAGAAATTCTTCATATTACTACTACTCTTAAAGCACTAGGTCCCTTTCTGTAAAATTATTTCTTTCTATTTCTATTGCTTCCAGTCTCAAGGTGAGTTCTCCCTGCATGCCGGTTTAATCCTTCATCATGCTGACAGCAAAATATGCCATCAGCATATTTTCTCCTTTTAACCTATTTAATTCATAATAAAAACATTCAGCAAGATCTGTGGTTAAAGAAACTCCCTTCAGTTTCAAAGGTTCTTCTTTTTTATTCTCTCTATCTACAGTGGTGAATCAATAAATCTCAAGTCTTCTTCTTGGTGTCATTATAAAACTCTGATGCCTTTCGTTTCATTTTGCCATATTTTTTTCCTTTAAATAAGTGATTTTGTCTTAGCAGTCCTTTAGGATTTCTTCTTTAACTTCAGAGCTCAAAATTGTCCCACCTATATTAGGTCTATGACTTGATAATACATTTAAGGGTGTCATGTTTCTCTCCAAATTTTCTTTTATAGTGGTAAAACAGTCTGTCTCTGGTCCTGATGGTTGTGAAGAAAAGAAATTACCTGAATGCAGAGGCATCTGAGCTTGAAATCTTTAAAGAAAATCTGTAAGACCTTGAGTTACTGTCTCCTTTGTGCTTAGTAGATACTAAACAAGTTTCTTGTTAAAATACCAATATTGTTCCAATCATAAAATTATCTCTACTGGTTGTACAAGAAGGAAGAGAACATATTGTGTTATGAAGGACTCGTGTAGTGCTCAGCCTGGGCCACTTGTGGATGATGTTCAGAAGAACATCAGCACCTCTTTCATCTCCTAATCCCTCAGAAAAAGCTATAAGAAGGAAAAGCCACAGGAATTACTTTGCAGGGCTCACTGGTATATATATGCCGACACAAATGTCCCCAGATCACCATTTTATAAGTGACATTCAGAGCCATAGAACCATCATTACTGAATCATTTTTTATCACTTTTCTTTACAGTGAGATTGGAAATGGTCTCCTTTGAAAGATTCACAAGGCTCTGAGCCCATCTGTGTATGTGTCCCATATCCTGAACCATACCTGCTGAGCAGGAGCAAGCTTCAGGAGCCTAGAAAAGAGCATGCCATCATATTTCTAATAACATGAACTGGTGACATCTCAAACAGATAGAATTTAGTTTGTGGACAAAACTTGGGATGGTACCACTGCTTTCATTCCCTCATCTCAGACTCCAGCCCTCATTAACACGTCCTGTAGAACATCTCTGGCTTTCTCTCCCAGAATAATGCTATGATTCAGAGCTGCCTTTCATATAGGAGTGAAAAGTGCATCATGTCTTGAGCAGAAAAAAGCTATTAATTTTTCCTCTTCCTTATTTTGCTGGGGTTTTTTGTTGGTTTGGGGTTTTTTGTTTGGGTTTTTTTTGGTTTTTTGTTTTTGTTTATTTGTTTGTGTTTTTTAAATGGAAGAAAAAAAAGTGAGGCTTACTTAACTCATTGAGTTGTGTTTTGCATCAGCCTTTCACTGTGAGTGAAAAATCAAGATTAAAAAATCGTGTATGTAGTTAAATTTGGCACCAGCTGATCAAATTCCATTTAGTTGTGAATGTACGCTTTTTCCATTCTATTTTGTCAATGAATGCCAGCTGTATAGAGCACACTGCATTAAACTGAGATTATGACAGCATGAGTACAAAACGTAGAATTGCTTATTTCTGTAACACATATAACTTCAATTAGGCAAAGTGTATTTTATAGCAACTGAACTTTGATGCATACAATTTTTTTTAAGTAAAATAAATTGAAATTTTCTTATATATAATGAAACTATTCCATCATGATGCAAAATTTTGTTGTTAGCCACTTCAAGACAAATAATTCCTTTCTCTCTAAATATGACTTTTTTAAGCTAATTTACATTTAATTAAATAATATTGCCTAGCTTGTCAAAATACTGATACCAATAATGTTTTCCAACAGATTTGTTAGGATAATGAGATCTGAAAGTGATTAATTTAGAGAAATATATAAACACCTCCAGTCTATTGTGAACTATCACATTACTGTATAGAGATTAAGGAAATTTTATCCAATTTACATTGAAAGTGCACTCATGTATATCATAGCTGTTACCTGTTTTTCTGGGGTGGGAAAGAAGAGATGCTATGACTTTTTTTCTTGCCAGTGTCTAGCTAGACATTTCCCTATACTCCTACTAGCACCTTTGTCAATGAAAGTCAATGAAAAATCTGAACTGCAATCATTCCCCTGTCTCTTCAAGTGTGGTTTCCACATTAACACAGAAAGAGCAGATCTGTGCCCTTTTTCAGATATTGTATTTTAAATGCATATTACAAGACTACTTTGTACATAGATAGCAATGATGGATAAGAACTTGTACACTCTAATGAATCATAAGAAATACTGTTGGAATGCAGGATGCTGTGTACTTTCTGCATCTCTGTGCATACAAAGGAAGGACCTCAGCTTGGGAACAAAGTTATTCTCTAGTTTTGTCTGTTAGGGTCTTATATGTCCTAATTACCTATGGCTCTCCTACATTAGGAAAGAGTCCAGAACTATTGGTGCAAACCTGTTGAACAAGAGAATCTGCTCTGAAGAATGACCTATGTCCTGTATCTTACAGATATTTTGGAATTATTTCTTCAGATAAGCTCTATTGGCTATTGAGTAGTAGTACCTGCAGCTTGTGAGTTACACTTCCTAGAGTGGACCTCCTGATTTATCCAACTTCTAGCCCATGTGTTTTGAGATATGTGCCAAAGCAAGTAAGATGTTGAAGATTCATTTTAGATCCACAGTAAAACCTTAGTTTGACTTAAGTTACAGAAAACATCAAGGAAAACCAAAGATGAGTGTAAAACACATATTCATAAAAAGATGCATGTACTTTTCTCATTGCAAATAAGGTAAGAATTTTTTTTCAGGAAACCAAGAATAAAACATCTAAGTTCATAAAAATGGATACACATTAACAAAAATTATTGAAATACTCGTGATAATCACTCAATCTATTATTTATTGCATTTCATTAAGTATGCTAAACTTAAGTAAACATATTTACTTCTGAGAAATAACCAGAGGCTGGGAAATTCAACCAGCTGAATCCTCACTTTTTTTCCTGCTCAGTGCTGCTAAGAGCCTACACTAAGGAAAAAATAAACGGTTAAGAGTTGTTTATTGAAGATTTAAATCTGACAGTGATGACCAGTTAAGCTGTAGCTTTAAAATACATGCATTAAACAAAGTAAATCTTACATCTATGATCTCTGCTGAAAACTTAATATATAAGTCACAAATGGCTAAGCTAATATGTGTGGGTGTGTGTTTCCTCTCTGTGAGGAGCACAGTGTCTCAAATTAGACTTCCCTAAGCTTTCTTGCACCTGTGCTAACAGGGGAACAGTTAACAGTGTGATAAGGAAACCTTTGCTAAAAGCACCTAACAACCTCAAACACAATGAATAATATTCTGAAGATTTTAAAAAGTCACAATGTTCTCAGAATCTCCATTATCCCTCTCTTCCTGCCAATGCAGCTTGGATCACAGAATAACAGAGCTACAGAAACCTCAGTGGGGAGAGGTCTCTCCGAGTCCCCAAAATTATTTCCTGCTGGAAATGTGGCTAAGAGATAACAGTGGAGAAGATCAGATCAGCTACAAAGAATGTAGCTTTGTACAACTGAGTCTTGCAAATTCCTTAGCAGGGAGCCTCAACACTTAATCAGGATGTCCTGACCCAGTCTGCGCTCCCCTTCACACCAAGCCAACAGCATTCCATGGATGGGGTGATGCCACCTCTGCCAGTGCTTTACAGGGGTTGATCTGACTGCTCTTGCCTATCTGTGCAGTACCTTCAGTTTTACTGACTACGCCTTAGTCCTTCACCTCCCCCTCTATAACTCATTGCCTACTGAATTCTTGCTTCCCAAAGCTAGAGCTCGGTCTCTAACTGGAAATGTGGTGGGGGAAGCCCATTTTTGCCACCCAATAATTTTGCCACCTTTTACTAGATTTTGAGATTCTGTGCAGTTGGATCTACCACTGTAATTACTGAACTGTGGCCAGGATTCCAGAAGCATCCTTTAGAAACTTTGTATAATGGAGGAACTGAGTTCTACTATGTACTGAGGAGGGGTTCTCAAACATTTCATCATCTTTCTTACTGAAAAAAAAATTGTCTTCCAACTTGAATATGTTTTTAGGTTCAACTTTTAAGGACTGTGACTTGTTACACATTTTTCAGAGAGGTTAGAGAACAGAAAACCATTGCTTCATGCATACCTCCCACCTACATCTTTGAAATAACAGAATAGGTTGATATTTTATTATTCCATTTAAAGCAGTGTCTGCTAAATCAGATCTTGAATGATTTTCCTTCAGGTATACAGGCTGTGTCTTGCAAATCAACTCTATTTTCTGAAATTCCTCTCTCTGTCTTCTTGTCAAAATTAAAAAGTTCATGATTTCCAGCTATGGCTAGTCTCTGCATCCAAAAGACATAAGATTGAAAAAAATTTTTTTACAAAGACTTTAAAGAAAGATTTACAGAATACATTCCTATTAGGACAACAAAGGTAACTTCTCCTTACTTCAGCAATGCAGTCATATTTTCTATGAGGTAATGGGCAGAGGGATTTAAGCAGAGCTATCCATTGGTTTCCGGCCTGAACAGCATACTAGTAGGTTTTGGAAGAGTCTAGAGAGAGGCTTGGCTGCAGAACAATTAGGAATCACAGGGGCCTTTTGGCTTTACATATAAAAATTACAAATGTACATACAATCAACTGTGAAAGACATTCCATTTCTGTGATATAAATGAAATAGCAAGAAGGAAAGCAATACAGCTTCTTCCTTTCCCACAAAAACTATAAGACTTGATGCCAAAAGTCTATAAGGATTTTATTGCTTAAATACTGACTGGCTGCAGGCATCTGGAATCTGCAACATGTTTATTCTGATGCAAAGCCAACAATATTTTTTTTAAATCTAAGAGAAACTCATCCTTCTCCTAACAAAGCAGTTCTGCCCTCTGCCTAGAATAGCCATAAAATGCTAATTTACACAAGGTCATGAGAGAGCTGAAGAGCTCTGTGGACTTCCATGTCATACCAATAAGAACAATCCAGTCTTTTCCCTAAAGGAAGCATCCTCCTCCTTAAGCGTCACTGAGCTTGATTTGTTCCAACACAAGCATGAGGTTTGAGGGTTTCTTCCTTACTGCAGCCTTGCTGACATGTTTACAGTGTCAAGAAAAGGTTTGCATTTCCATCTTTAACATCAAAGTATGAGGTCTAAAAGCAATTTTTTTAATGAAAACTTAAACATAATCCTAGGTCCCAGAGGTAGTGTCTTTGGCATAGGTTTTTTGCCCTAACCTAGCCAAACTCCAGAGTAAAAGCAAATACTTCTATAAAGAATTTTGCAAATCAAGCATTTGCCACTGGCATGGTCCACACATCATTGGAGGGATGATCTTATTATAAGTAGCCACAGAAAACCTTTTCTGTATATCAAGTCACTTCAGTTTCACAATAAGGTGGACATGAACTTGTAGATAAAATTTGACAGTGTCTTTACCTATTTTCTTTCAATACAAATCCCACAAGGAGAAAAATCTGATCCAGGACAAAATGGGTGTAGAGAGACTTTATAACTCATTCACTTGTTTTGAAGAGAATTTCACATTAACCAGGCTGTCATTAGTCAAAATTTCAAGTCAGGTTATGTTTTACTCCATCAGTACTATATTAGATGTTAATCACAAAGAAGCTCTAATTTCTATTTGTGCATGAATGTCTTTTAGCACAAGGAAGTCATCAAAGAGAATGACTGGGAGATCTTTACAGACTGAAACAATTTTACTGATTGGAACTTAAAGCCACTGCAAGTGGTACAGTCCCTGGTCATACTGTCATTTCTGAAACAGCTAAGCAGTATTTGCCCTGCCCTAGGGTGCTCATACCATGAAGGACCAAGTCTTTGAATTCATAGCTCAAACACTTCCACTATCCTGAGCTGTTATCTATACATCTACCTGTCTGCATCCTGGGTTACAGCAACAGAATTGCAGCCAGTTGGACTAGGTAAGTTTTCTCTTCACTTCTCTTCAGGTACAGCATGGGAACCACCAAGATGATCAGAAGTTGGAGCACTCACCCTTTAAGGGGAGGCTGGGGCAATGGGATTTTTTCAGGTAGGGAGGAAACAGCTCTGAGGAGACTCAATATTAATTCAAGTTCCACCACTTATGAGCAGCTTGTTGAGGTGATCAAGCAGACTTTCCTCAGTGATGCACAGCGAGAGTCAAAGGCATAGGTAGAAACATGAGAGGTTCAGTCAAGCAAAGATTGTTCAAGCCAAACCCTTGAGCATTTCAAGACTTGTAACTCCAGCTAAAGCACTGAGCCAACCAGCCTGACCTCACAGCTGACCTTGCTTTGAGCAGGAGGTGAGACTAGAGCCCTCCTGAGATGCCTTTCTACTGGTCTTATCCTGTGAACTTACCATCCTGTTTTGAGATTCAGACTTATTTTTTCTCAGTTTCATCTTAATACCTTTTATCTGTACAAAAAATGGAGTAATTACACATGAAACTGTAGTCTGATCAATAAGGGCTACAGCTACATTTTTCACAGAGTGTTTCTTCATCAGGCTAAATTTTGTTTCATAGTAAAATACGTCAGTTCTTAAAGACATAAGATGTTATATTCTGTTTAATACTCAGATTTAATTCCAGGTTTGACCAACTTTTCTACTACAAAGCATAACTAAATTCCTGGTTTATATATCAGGAGTTGTATACAAAACCCAAACATCATCACAGATGGTGAGTATGCTTTTGTGACCATTTGTAATGTGATAGTTTGTGGGTCACTCCACAATAAATGGGCATCTGGAATGGCCATTAAGGTTTGTCAAAATTATTACACATCTTCAAATGATGGTGAGAATGGGTGGGTTAAGACTTAACCTCAGTAATAAGATCCATCCATAATTGGCAGAGACTGTAACAATGCCCCAGCTGTGCCAAACCAAGAGTAAGAGACATCCACAGTGCCAAAAGAAAACTTGCTGAGGATCTTCTCTCAGAGGGGGAAGTCCAGAATTAGGCAAGATGTGAAGGAAACTGAGTAGCCTTAGCAAAATAGAGAAAGTTTTTCCATAAATAAAAACTGGCTAAGAAATATGACAGAGAAAGAATGTACAGTCACTTTTCAACATGTAGAGAAGTAATGTGTAGAGTTCAAAAGGGTCAGAAAGGGGGCTGTGTTGTGTTCAGATTTGGCATAGAGGAGAGGGTAAGCCCTGAAGTGACTTGTGGTTTGCTGATACATATTGTCTCATGGGAAGCAGGTGGCAGTATTCCTGCTCCTCCTCCTAGCCACTGGCAGAAGACAGAATTCTGGCACTTGTCCTGTCGTCTTAGTCAATAAGAATCTGAGGATATATTATAAAAAATATACTGTAGGAGACAAAAACAACCATAAACTATTGCAGACCCAGACCAGAGAAGCAATAAAATGGAAAAGATTATCAGGTATATATGTTTCTGCACATAAATATTTTAATACATGCTTTTTTTGCAGTACTGGCAAATTTTCTGCTGCAGCTATGCAAAATGGCTCCTGCCATTTTTGAAGTACAATATGTTAGAATCCAAGAACACAGAAACCTTTATGTACAACTAATTAAAAAGAGAAAAGATGAAGCCCTCAAAGAAGATCTGTAAGTCAAACACCATCAATAGACATCTAATGCCATTTATATCTAACATCTAATAACCATCTAACAGACAGAGGTTGCAGAAGATAGATGTTTTCTGCGAAGGCTAGAGAGAGGTACTGCCATTGTCTGAGATTCTTGGAACAGAAAGGAGAGAAGAAAAGGTGAATATAGTAAGAGTGGCAAATGGGACTGCAAGTAGCATGTTAAGGAATGAGCAGTACATCAAAATCTGAAACCCAAGACAAGAATGTCTGTCAAAATTCTTACGCCATTTCCTTGAATGTCTTAAGTGAAGCCATCCAAACCTCCCTTAGAAGAACAGTGTGTTCTCATAGCCCTGGGGTTTAGTGTTTTCCAGCACAGTGAGGTCAGTAAGAAGGTGCAAATATTTTCAGAATCTGAAAATTCACATCTATACCAGGAAAACTCTTAGTTCAAGCCTGACCCCTGACTTATGATCAGCAATTAATGCAGGGTGGGGTTTTTGGTTTTTGTTGGGTTTTTTGTTTTTTTGTTTTTTTGGTTTTTTGTTTTGGGGAGTGGGGGGTTTTGTTTAGTTTTTTTTTTGTCTCAGTAGCCACTCCAGATTGATTATTCATTTTTTTACAAATGTGGGGAAAAAGTGTCACCAGCTTATTATATGCTATTAATGTTAAACAACTACAATGAGAAAAGCTACACCTCATCTGTTAATATGATACCTTTTGTACACCTGTCACAATACTGGGAAACTGAAGGGCTTAATCTTTGATATTACATATTTACAAGCCTCACAGATCAAACTCAAATTGTGTTTCAACTGTACTTTACCTAGAGCAAGAAATGTCTAGGCAGATAGCCCAGAGCATATTTAGAGCTGCCCTGCAGTCAGTGAGACACATGAAGTGAGTATACAATGTCAAAGTACTGTAAAAATAAGTCAGCTAGAATATAATTGGCTTGGATCATAGGTCTACAGGGCTAAGACACCAGAGCCACTGGTAAATTACACAGACACTTTTACTTGATTTCCTGTTTTTTCAGCTCTGAAGTGATAATTCTGGTGAAGATGACAAAGACTGTTGAAGAGATTTTATTTAATACAGATGGACATGTTAATGCAGAGTGATCTACCCATCCCTCCAATTAGCCTACTAGGTGCAGCTTGATATAAAGCAGAGACTGGAGCCCTGAGGACATGAAGCAAGACAGGGAGAGCAACATAGCTCAGCATGTTTTCAGGAAATCCAATTATTTGTCTGAAGCTTTGAATTCAAAAGTGGATTCAGAAAGTCCTAAAGCAATTATGATTTGCACTGAACGAGACTGGCTAAAGCCAGCAGCTAAACGTTTGTATTGTTTTTGGCTTGTGTGCTCCATTTAAACAGCAAGGCCCTTTAGCACAATCATTTCAGCATGTAACTGAAATGAGTTTAGTTTTCAATAGGATTCTTCTTTCAAATAAGTTGATAAGAAACACACCACTGTTCTTTTTAGTGCAGACAGAAGGGTTCAGAAAAAAATCTAGATTTCGAAAACCTTTTGAAACCTTTTATGAGCTTTAAAGACAATGTTTTGTTAGGTGTCTTGCACAAGATGATAATGCTAAAGCATTTGCCTGGGTGAGTACCCTTCAGTTATTCTACTGAGACTTCCTATGCTAGCACAATGTGCTATGCCAGCATGATCTGAGGCAGGAAACATTCCAACAAGATATGCAAATCCTTTATGCTTGATATTTTTGCTGGTTACTTTGGTGAAGAAAAAAAAAGTAATGGTATTCTAAACATTTTTTAATGTTTTTTGCCACCACCAAGTGCTTTATATTGATGAAAATGTACCTACTAATTTGGGTACTTAAATATCCATACCTATAGGTATGTTATAGACATAGTCCATATATGTTACAACCTTAAACCACTTTATTAATAGTATCAATAGATACCTGAAACCACTATAATGAAATCAAAGTGTGGAAAAATTATCTTATAAGATTTTATACATTTATCTCTTGAATAGAAAATGACCCTGAGCATATTTATGTAAAATCACTGTACTCATAATGTATGTGCACATGAATTTATGTTTTCCCTTTATATTTTGGTAATGAACACTGAGTATGTAATTTGTTTTTTCAAAATTCACCAAATATAGCAAATGAAATGCTGTGAGGCAGGAATCTGTAACACTAGGAAATTTACTTCTTACATATGTATATTTAATGCATACATTCTTTAAAAGTCAGTTGTGGGGTAATTTGTTTTAATTTCAGAGACTCTTCAGAGATTATAGCAGAAGAACAATGTGAATTTTAGTCATTATCTTCAAATTTTAAATCATTTATGTTGCTGTTCAAGAAGACAAAAATCTATTTTATGAAAAATTCACTCCTGAGCTGTAGCTGCTAGATACCCTTTTTAAATAGAAGTAAATATACCCCATAAGCAAAGTTGGCTGAAAATTTGGATTCCAAATTCACTGGAAGCTTTTTTTTTTAAATTTAGTTTTGATCTGACCTGTGGTGGCTGTCTCCAATGTCCATAGCCCAGGCAGACTCTGCAGGAATCCAGGCAGGGCTCTCTTTGAACTCTGTCTTGGGTTTGCTAAAACCTTCTTGAACCCAAGATGTTTTAAATGAAAGACTTCAGACTGTATGAAGTAGCATTTTTTGACAAAACTTTGTTTCCTTTGATAATTTCTGAACACTCCTATTTACAACATGCTTTGATTGAAGACAGACTGCTATGATGAAATGACAGATGTTTCATAATTATTCCCTTCCAAAGCCTTTTGGATGCAAGCCTCATCATAATTCACAAATGGGTTAGTCTACTTCTCTTTGTGTTTTCAGTCACTTAAAAACCAATGTCTACTTGAGCAATCAGCTCAACATATTTTAATAGACTTCTAAAACAAAATCACAATGATAACCTTGTGGTTAATTTCCAAAATTAGTTATCAGAAAAACAAGTCTTCTCAGTCTTGCTGCAAATACTGTGTCATGGGTTTTGGCCTGACACAAAAAACCTCCAAGAATGTCTATAGAAGATTTTGTGATGCGTCCTAAGGCTGCTTTCTGCATTAGATTTCCAGTCCCAAGCCGTAATCATCCCTTCCTACCCTTCCAACAATTTCCTTGTCTTCTCTGATTATTGCTTAGGCCTGTTGTTCATTGATATGAAATTTGCTTTTTGTCAACATTGAATATGTGACACAAACCACCCCAATGTGCCAGGACAGTTACCCAGCCCTGCCCCAAGTTGTTTTGATTGTTACTGTGGAACAAACAATGCTGTTAATCCTCTCCCTTGTATGTGAGTAGCTAACAACCAATGTAACAGAGACTGAGTTGGAAAGTGCTCCAGGCACACCACCCCTCTGATTTAGCATCTCTGGGCAGCTGACCAGACTGGCTGAAGGATGGGATGATCCTGCTGTTAGTTAATTGTGCATATGTAAAAGTTAGAATCAGACTGTCACGCTGCATAACTGCAATTAAGAAGCCAGTCTCCATATTCAGCAGTTCTCATGTGGGGTTTCTGAATTACCAAACATTCTTGCTGTTAGTTTACTTTCTGGAGTGTTTGGAGGAAGCAAACATATATGTCAGGAACTACACTTCCATTTGTGCTCACTCATTGAGATGCACACCGGCATAAGTGTAAATATTTATGCACAAATAACACATAAAAGCTTTTGTGATATTTTTAAAGTGTATGGTGAAACAGTAATTCCAATAGAAGCAGGGTGCTTTGCACATTAATGCTTCTCTGATTATTTAAATGCTTGAGAAATTCTTCACCTGCTCTTCGTTCTTGCTATGAGCTGTGTCAATCAGTTCTTACAGTAAATCTCTTTGTCTTTCTCTACTGGGAATCTACAGAAAAAATAATCTGAAATGCCCTTGTTAGGAAGGAGTCAAATCCTTAATTCAAGCAGAAATTCTGTAAATAAATAAATAAATAAATAAATATTGGGATATTTATGGATATCCTACTGATAAACCTCGTATCACAAGCATGACAATCTTTTTCTATATCATCCTCAGTTTTAAAAAAAATCATTTTTTAAGGAAAAAGGAAAAAACATAGATTACAAAAATAATAATAAATTAATAGACAATAACTCTATATATATATATACAACAGAAATGCATTATGTTGGTTTGCTTGCACCAAAATGTGGATTTTATTCATAGAATATATCTTATTATGCTTCTGTTATTAAAAATTTCTAATATATTCATACACACACATACATGTATACAAACAAGACTTTGCTTTGCAAACAGTTTCAAATACTAAAAATATTGCAAAATATAACAACAGCTACCTATACAGCATAAAGGTGCTTCACAGATCCTTTAAAAATTAAGTGTTTCTAGCCATCTTGAAGAGCAAAATATTGATTATCAGATTGTGGCATCAGAAAAGCAGATGAGTTGCTGGTATAGAAATTTCATTTCTCCAGTTTGGGCCATAAACAAAGCTTGTTTTGAAGAAACCTGTAATCAATATCCCTATTTTGACTGCATTTTTTTATGAAGTTGCACCTTAGTAATATTTAAAATAATGAAATAGCTGGTCTTTCTTTCTGGAAAGAAGATACAAATAGTGAATATAGTGCCAAAATCTGTCTGTACCTTCTGCTTCCCAGATGGAATTTAAGACAGAATTGACCTATGAAGTCCTAAGCGCTCTGGTTTGTGCTATCTAAGTGTATCTCTTCTAAATATATTGCATTACATTAAGTTTATTCTTTGAAGGCATTTTAAGTCAATTTCTCTTTGGAAAAGAAGACAAGCACTACTGAGGTGTTCTCCATTAATAATATTACTGGGCTGAAGGTTTGTTTCATTTTGTAACTGCAAAGTTTTGCTTGGTTTTTGTTTTTTTGTTTTGTTTTGTTTTGGTTTGGTTTGGTTTTTTTCATATACCTTTCCATATTCTTGGTTTTAGGATTTATGGCACAATGACGCTTTGGCAACACCAGCTTGTGATGGAAAGCTATTTTCTGTGACTTTGATTATTATGACTTTATGACTTATTTTTTATGACTTGGATTATTAGGCAATAAGGCAGATTTCAGAAAGCAAACACTCCTTCGGAATTTTAAGAAATAGAATAAAGTTTATCTTGAATAGATTGTACTGCTCCTTTTAATATTCTGAATATTAGATACACACTTTGTGTACCTAGTAATGTAAAATTATTTATTAATTGTGAACAAACTTATTGTGAAAAATTTATCCAGTGAGGGTGGTATTGGATTGACTCCTTTGTGACCATATGGAGAAAAACTGAACAGGTGTACAGCCACAGGTATGCAAAACTCCACTATTTACATTAAAACAAAGCTAAGCCTTTACAAACCATGGCTTAATGTTCTCCTATAGTTAAACCACATATTTAATGTCCTTACAACATCTGCATTTATAGAAATGGCATTATAATGGTAGATTTAGCTCTGATGACTTCATATTGCTGAGGGCAGCTGAGGGCAGTAGTTGAATTGTTGCAGAGCACCTGTTTTGTGGAGCCTTATGGAGAAGCCTTTGTGGAAGTCCTGTAATTTTGTTCAGTTTTCCTTCTCTAATCACTGCCACTGCTCACTGCTCCCCTTCCCTCAATCCCTACCCTCCCCCCCGCCCCAGCACCTTGAAGCTCACTTTGAGTTTTTATTTCTCTGTGCCACAGAATCACAGAACCACAGAATAAGCTGAATTGGAAGGGGCACAAAAGTATCAGTGAGTCCATCTCCTGGCTCTGCACAGGGCATCCCCAAGAGTCACACCATGTGCCTGAGAACATTTTCCAAGCTCTTCTCAAACTCTGTCAGGCTTGGTGCTGTGACCATTTCTCCAGGGAGCCTGTTCTAGTTATATCTTCATGTATAAAATTTTAAAATTTTGTTCTTTTTTTTTTCTTGAAATCTCCTTCTGCTAGTTTAAGTGTTACTGTTGAATTAGATTACACTGCAGGAAAATACACCAAGAAAGCAGTTTGTGCATTTAAAAAAAACCTATTTCATTAAAAGTTTATTACATTTCTCCCAGCTTCCTGCTTTTGAAGTTAGTTATGTCTACTGGATGTGGCTTTGTTGGGAGCTATTCCAATTGCTATTATGAATTGCTCTGAGAGACACATTTGGCCAGAATTATAAGTATTCTATGTCTTGTGACAACAGGAATGTCAAAGATTTTTTAATTCAACTTTCTGAGTTCCTGATGTGGTTAAAGATGGAGAAATAGGTGCCTAAGAAAAACACCCCATGCGCTATTTTATCTGAGAAGCTGATAAAACTACTTACAGATACCATGGCAAAAAAGGAGCTTGTAACCTGTCCAAGTTATGGCTGAACAGATTTGGAAAGAATAATTCAGAATGTGCTTTGGGGACAGGATCAGTCTCAGGGTCTGAGTAAATTTATATAAGATTTTATAAGCTTTTCTTTGCCTTACTTGTGGGTTCAAGGAACTATTTCTCTCCTTAATAGTAATTGGTTTCTGAGGAGGAGAGTTATTCATGAAGATTTCTGTCCACCTTCCCCTGCATCACAAGTTGGTTTGAACAAGGAACCTGTAATGCAGGACATCAAACCATGAATAGCTGTGGGATCATTCTCCAGGGTTTGATATATCAGAAATCACTGCCCTGAATCTTATTCACTTAAGCTAGTTAAAGAATTCATTCACACAAGATTTTACAGGTGCAGAAGTCAGTCACCAGTCACCTCCTCCTATGCAATAGGACACAAAAGTCAGCTCATTGTTTTGACTGCCAGTCTCTGCCCAAGCACTTTTCATCTCACAGTACAGATTTCTCAAGTGAAAGCTGCAATTACTCACTTAGAGGATTTGCTAGGGTAAGTGTTCTGTCATTGTGTTGGAAGCTATGTTTGCATTGACAAATCAACATTAGTGGAACTGGAGGGGAAAAAATGAATGACTTTAACCTACTGGACAACACATTTATAGGAAAAGAAGACATCTGAGTTTTATTCCTGATCCAAAGATTCTTGAATTTCACCGTACCCTGGAGCTTGAACTTACCCAGCTCCAGGGACAGCTAAGTTGAACTCAAAGTCCTGTAGATCTCCTACATTGCCCTCTGGACAAAGAGCAGTGTATCCACCATTTCTTTGGTGTTGTTTTAATTTAAATTAATTTTTCCTTCAGTTTTAAATTTTTAATTTTTTTTAAAATTCCAATTAATTTTTCTTTATGCAGCTATATAGCTTAAAACATATTCTGATTCTTAATTTTTTTACATTAGTGCACTAAGGATGGCCCATTTTGGAGGGTTTTTGTTTCTTCTTCTACCTCTTCCCCAGGATTTATACCAAGCAACTCTTGAGATGAGAGCCATGACTGAATTAAATGTGTGCAAATTCAGAATTACTGCATTTTTCTCATAGCTAAGCTGTGTCTATTATATGTGCTGGGGAAAAAAAGACAAATAAAACTTTTATTAAAATGCTGATGTATTTTAAAAATTGAATTATTTACTGCAGTTTGCAGTTTCCTTACATATTTCTGGTTTCCATGGGTAAAATTCCAAGAATTTCTCATTCTTATGGGAATTTCAGAAGCAGTTATCTTCCTTTCCTTCTTCATGGTATGGGTGGTCAACCTCTCTAAGTACTTCTGAAGTCCTGCCTCATTCTTCACCCTCAGAAAATGCAAAAAAAATATGGTAGTAACAGCAGAGAGAGGTAAAGTGGAGATCATCTCTTCTAACACAGCTACAGTGGCAACCTACCCCATGAATTCTGGCTTTTATTGTGATTCTCTGAGCACTGTCCCTGAGGAAACTCAGTCAGGTGTTCATTGTTTATCATTACTCCAAAATGATGTCACAACTGCCTGACAACAAACCTCACCTTCAGAGAGAAGGTGCAAACAAATCCTACATCTTCTAATATTTTTGTATGTTCTCAAGGGGATGAGATGATTAGTATGAAAATGTCTTCTTTGCTATATCTTGATGTGCTATATAAACACACATTAATTTTTTTTTAATTTAATTAATTTAACTCTGAATCTTTAGAGTAGCACAAATAAGAAGGGAACTCCTAGAAGTGCTTTTCCTGTCCTATAGCCCTCTCTTGTTTGTTTGTTTCAGAGTGTTAGTAGGGAGGGAAAAGGATTGTTTTTTTCTATTCATCAAGAGAGCAGATTCCAAACCACAAGTCCTAGTAGTCCAAAGCAAGGTGCTCAAATCAATTGTTCCGCTGCAGCTAAGTTATAACTCGATTTTCCTGTCAGCAGGCTGAGGCACTCTACCTCTACATATTCAACACATGCTTGCATTCCTGCTTTGTTGAACTCATCAGAGATGCCTGACTTCTCTTTCACGTTGCAAAGAGAAACTTTTAATGATCTGAGAAACTCGAGCTGCTTTCCATGTTGCAACTTTGCAAATTTAATAGGAAAACACCCTCCAGACCATGCCCTTCTAAGTATATCAGAGCTCTGTAGGTAAAAGGATTGTTGATGTGGCATCCATATACATCTGGCAGGCTCACACAGACATTCTCCAGAGCAATAAATGTGCATAGAAAGTTAATAAGAAGAGTCTTCACTCCCAAAAAATATATGGGTTTAATAATTAAAATAGCTGACTCTATAAAATCTCTTTCTTGAGGTTTTGGCTTTTATTGCTTACAATTTTACTTAAAAGTTCACTTAAATAAATGTAAAATGCATTAAAAAATACCATTTTTTTCAACATGTGGTTCCACCATACAGAGTACTCTTGCATTGTTATCCCAGGTATTTACTTGCTTATACCACATATGATACTGAGATACTTGGTAACACATATGATGCCTGGTTTTGCTTCATGGTTTGCACAAATTTATTATGGAGAGGTAGTCAGCCCTACGTCTGAATTGAGTTTATTACATTCATTGCATTAACAGATAAAAACAATGCAATTTAATCTCATAAATGTGCAGTATGTCTTCTGTTTATGATCAGCAGTTTACATCATCTTTGAAAACCTGTGTTTGGACTATGTGGTCTGATAGATCCTTCCTATGGCTACAGCTTGAGATTCTAAACTCCCTTTAATCCTGGCAGAAAATAAGCTGCTGAAAATTTATTTATATTCTGGTATAAAAGACATGAGGCCATTTATTAAGAAAGAGACCTCTTAAAACATAAAGTCCCCTGTCCTTCTTGAACTAGTACCCATTACAAATAAAGATTTTTTCAGTTTAGTCCCACATAAGGAGTGCACAATTTGCAATGTACAGTCCTTGTTATTAGATGGCTTTAGAAGGTCAGGTGCTTACTCATTAAAGGGCATTTCTAGCTTACAGGTTATTTGTAAGAAGTATCAAACTAAATTGTGGTTTCTGGTAGAAATGCTGGCAATGGCAAAAGAAATGCTCTGATATTTTGACCTCACAATGTTACATGCTAAAAGACCATCGAGACTGAACAATACAAACAGCCAAGGGTGCATTAAACTAAGCAGATTTTTTTCATCTACTTCCAATTTAGTCTTATTTAATTTAGTTTTTAATAAAATGCATTTCTGCTAGCCATCACTTCATCCTATTTTCTGTACAGCTTCAAATGACTGCCTTTTAGAGCTCTGAATAGCCAAAATAAAAATCTATAGTTACATTAGTTGCAGGTTATTGGTCTATAAGTGCTCATTAAACACTGCACTTATTCTTTTCAATTTACAGTGTTATTTGTTTTCTTATTTCATTGGCTTTGATAGGTCTTTTAAGACTTACTTTTGTGAAAGTATCCGTGCCTCTGACAGTAGAGCATAGCCGAGATCTGGTACCTGAAGCTGTAACTCTCAACTCCTACCCACTCTCTTGAAATTTATGGTGATTGATGCTCAAAATAGATGCAGATAAAATTAATTTGAAGTTGAGAAGGGTTTTAGTACCTGATTTATTCTAACCAGGATTATTTAGGTTTTTTTATCTTTTCCTACTTAAATGGATCATGGAAAAGCAGAATGAAAACATGTAAGTATTTATGATTGGGAAAAATGTATTAAGCAAAAGTGCTAAGCTTAAATGTAATATTTTGATCTTTTAACTTTTTAAAAAACCTTGGCAATCTAACTTGGTGTTTAACTGAATTCATGGAAGTTGATTTAGAGTTCATATTAATTTATTTTGTGACAAATATGGAGGTCTAGTTGTAGTAAACACCTCCCAAGATGGTTCCCAAAGACAACAACTTTAACAAAACTGCATTTGATATAATTTTAATTTGGGTTAAAATAAATGGAGGAAGCGTGAAACAAAGAAAAACAAAAAAAATCACACCAAAATTTACACTTGAGGGGATGTTATGTTACAAGGAACAAATTTATCTTCAAAATAAAAGTTTTCAATCTGATGCTAGATAATGTGGGAGGAGGGGTTTAGAGCTAAACATATCTAGTTCACATTCTGTTTGTGTGAGGAAACCTGATGATTTTCTGAAACTAAACTTGATTTTATAATTACATATACATAGAATATTTTCTTCTGTTGCTGACAATAAGTGCATCTCAGTGTATTTAAACAATGACAACAGCAAGAACAATATAATTGTATAAAAACCAAAGATTTGTGATTTTCTGTCAGAGGAAACTAGATTGTCATCCTATGAAAAAGAAAAAGAGAAAAAAAGAAAGGGAAAGGGAAAGAAACAGAAAGAGAGAGAATGAAAAAGAAAAAGAAAAAGAAAAAGAAAAAGAAAAAGAAAAAAGGAAAAGAAAAAAGGAAAAGGAAAAGGAAAAGGAAAAGGAAAAGGAAAAGGAAAAGGAAAAGGAAAAGGAAAAGGAAAAGGAAAAGGAAAAGGAAAAGGAAAAGGAAAAGGAAAAGGAAAAGGAAAAGGAAAAGGAAAAGGAAAAGGAAAAGGAAAAGGAAAAGGAAAAGGAAAAGGAAAAGGAAAAGGAAATGGGAAAGGGAAAGGGAAAGGGAAAGGGAAAGGGAAAGGGAAAGGGAAAGGGAAAGGGAAAAGGAAAAGAAAAAGAAAAAGAAAAAGAAAAAGAAAAGAAGAAAAAGAAAAAGAAAAAGAAAAAGAAAAAGAAAAAGAAAAAGAAAAAGAAAAAGAAAAAAGAAAAAGAAAAAGAAAAAGAAAAAGAAAAAGAAAAAGAAAAAGAAAAAGAAAAAGAAAAAGAAAAAGAAAAAGAAAAAGAAAAAGAAAAAGAAAAAGAAAAAGAAAAAGAAAAAGAAAAAGAAAAAAAAAGAAAGAAAGAAAAAAGTGTATGGGGTGAAAAAACATGTACCAGGTAGTTAATGAATCAACGGGCAAAAAAATCCCCAAACAAATCTGCTTGCAATTACAAATGGATCATCAAGACCATATCATGAAAATCTTTCAAGGACTGTTAGGGTGACTGCCTTGATCTGTCACAGCAAGATATTCATCAGTTTAAGAAAACATTTTTTATTAAACCAGCTCTGTATTCATGGTTGGAAAGAACTGTTATGTTCTGTCTATAATGTATCTACGTTTTACAGCTACTGAAACAAAATTTTCTGCCACGTTTTGCCTTTTGAAGTGGAGTCCTGGTTCATATACTGATATTTTTTAAGGAAAATAAGGAAGAAATTTAGAAAGTGGTCTTGTAGTAGTTTTTAGGTGTCAAGTCATCCTTTTCCTGATAATCTTACTGAAGAGGAGTAAGAAGATTGGGAAACTCCATGCAGTAGATATATTTTCAGCAATTAGATATGTCAGCTGATTATCTTAAATCTACTTCAATTAATAGATTTTTGCATCACTCTTTGCACACCCCGATTTAGTTTCATGTAACGATTTCTTATGGATTCCATACAAATGCAGGAATAGAAAGGAGTGTGGAAGTTTCAATAGCGCAGTTCATGAACACACCTGAAATAGACTTTTTTTGGTAAACTCTATGCAGGATCACTTCTAGACCTAATGTTGTTTTTTGGGTTATTTTTCACAGATCAGCATAAGAACAGTCCTTTAAAATAGTAACAATTTCACTTCTAGTCTCGTTTTGCTCATCCTACTAATTCCTTCCCAACAGAATGCAGGATCCATCCTTGTGGATTTCATCACAGTGCTTCCCAAGTCAGCTGTGTTTTTTCTGCCTTTGCTTCATTGTCACGTCCTTCAGTATCAGCTCCAACAAAACAATTAACAATGGGTTAAATTTCTTAAAGAATAAGTAGTTTGGTTCAGAGACTGAGGAAGACTTTTTTCAACCTGCTAGATGTTATACCTTGAATGAGGGTTTTGGCTGCTTAAACAATCACCATAAAATGTATTGGCAAAAAGCAGATTTTAATATTAATTTGTGAAGGAACAGCTTTATGGAGTTTGATGTCAAGGTTCACTCTTTTACTTACTGCATGGATGAAACATACAAAGGAAAACTGGATTAGAATCAATTTGGAATTATTCACATGGACACCAGGATAAGGGTGCAAAGGATATGAGTAAAAAAGAAAGATGCAAAAGGGTATGGTAGCACTTAACCATTGATTAACTTAACATTTATAAAGTGATTCAATAGCATTAACTACAATTACAACAATAACTTAATTACAGATCCAAGACAACAACACTTATGCTATAATCTATTTACACACACATGAGAAGAGAAGTGCATATGCCTGTATCCACATGTGTACTTATAAAAAATTCTCAGGTTCAGAGAAATATGTCAAAGTCCTTTGTTTCTCAACAGGCATGGGTTGCATGTCAATAAGAGTGTGTGGATAGGGAGTATCAGATTAGGTCTTATCATCAACAATGGCCTTTTGAGTATTGCAAACTTGGAGGGCAGGAGGATGTTCCAGAACAGATATTTAGTGGCAAATCCATCAATTGATAGAGCTATCTGATAAAATTTTGAGGTTTTGCCATGAACATGGCTATGTTATAAGAACACAGCCTGGGAAAGGCTGTGAGGGAATTTCTTCTCCTAGGAGCTGTCCATAGTCCATGGCTGAATCTACTGCCAGAAAAATGTGATTTAACAGTGGTTATTTGTAATTCATGTGAGTTCTCCCTAGATCATTATGGTAAACTATGAAATATTAGAATATCATAAGTGTTTCCTTGTTGAAGAATCATCATATTCTATTAAGATAAAATGCTCCATTTCCAAAGGTTCCAGTGAAAAAACAAATAAAAATATTTATTTTAATTTTTTTGTAACTGCTGCAGTGAGTAAGAGTTCATTGAGGCCAATCTATGAAATAAGTGTGTAAGAAATGTCTTGCACTCTTCTCAGGCAGGTTTTTAGGAGAGTTTCATGCTGTTTTAAGTGCCATGTATTTTCACTCTATGAAACATAATTTTTTTATAACATTTTTTATTCTGGTTTCAACAGTATTGATAATTCTTTAATTCTTTCAATGGAGTAATTCAATCTGTTATCAAAATTCTTTTTATGAAATATTTCCACACTAGGAAATGGTCCATGTGCCCATGTCAACTAACAGGTGATGGTTAATTGATTACCCAAGCACAAAACTAAATGTTCTCAAAAAAGGCCAAAAATAAGATGCAAATGCTTAATTTAAACATTTCTACATGGAAAAGTGTCTCACCTAAAATACTACTAGATAATTAAATTAATTAGAAATGTGTTCTTAGCATTATTCATTTCTTCTAGTAGGAAAGTAGAACATGTGATACAGTTTAAAAATATGTAAAACTTAAAATACAAATGTAAAGAACAGGAAAAGAAAACACTTATTAGAAGGAAATTGTATAAATATTTATTTTGTTTTGACAGGGTGAGAAAGGAAGAGAAAAAAATTTTTAAAGAAACATTATACATCCCTTTGCCATGGCTGAATTATTTCACCTCTTCCCTTCCCATTCATCTTCATATTCCACTTCCCCTTTCCTCTTCCCCTTCCCCTTCTTCTTTCCTTTCTTATCTTACAGTTTAACCAAAAGAGTATGATATATTCTTTTTTCAAATTCATGCAGATAATTTTCTTCTGCTTCAGCCTATCCTTTACAGAATTTGCCAGTGTTGAAGTACATCTTGCATTTTTTCTTTTTTTTTGTCTACCATGTGAAGCCTCAATCCAAAAAAAAAAAAAAAAAAAAAAGCCATTTTAAAATATGTCTGTAACAATGGCTTGTAGCCTTTCCAGAAAGCCAGATTTTAAAAGCCAGAATAGGACAAAAATATTTGCTGTAAATTTCCCTTTAGCATCCAGGCAATTAGCTCATTTTTCTTTTATCTTCCATAAGCTCAGTACTCTTTGATGTTTTCAAAACTGTCAGGGAAGTGGCCTTTGATGTCTTCAAATCAAAACTAGATATCCATCTGGAAGATACGCTTCAGTCAAGTACACATTATTCAGCTCAATGCAAGGATAACCAGGTGAAATTCTACAGCCCATGTTTCAAAGGTAGTCAACCAGATTAGCTAATGGGTTTTTTGCCATTACATTTTATGAAGCTATAAAAAATGAAGCACTATGCATCTTTATACAGTGCCTCAAAAGTGGATCGTAAAAAGAAGTATGAGGGAAAACAGATATTGTTACAGAATGATGAATTTTAGATCATGATAGGACATAGAACAGTGGGAAAAAATCAGAAAGATCAGAGGTGGACAAGTTTTTATGCAAAAAGTGTCCACTGCAGATAGAGATGTAGCGCTTCCATTCTGTGGTTATTCTTACTCTGAGTAGCAACACAAAGTAGAACAAAAGATACCTAAAAGAAGCATAACCAGCCAACAACAAATATCTGATCATGGCAGAGCTAAGTCTGTCTTTTCTGTTACCTCCATTCTTGTCTGGGCAAGTCACTGAGTTTCCTCTCATGAGATCTCTTCTGCAGAGCTTTGCAAAGCTGGAAGTATGAGCATAAAGCAGCAGGTAACAGTAGAACTATCTCTTTGACTGGATAATGATTTTGAAATTTGTTACCAGAGCTCCTTCTTAAACAACCTGTGTAATATCATTAGTCCCATTTTCAGAGGCAAAAGGCCTTCAGCTCCTAAAAACTCGCAATATATATACAATTTATTTACCCAAATGTTAATATAAGCCTGCTCTGTCACATCATCACAAATGTTCACACTAAATACTTTTCCATTTTTGCTCCTAGATATTTTGAAAGTAATTTCTCATCTCTGCATTTTTAAACATGCCTTTTTCAAAATGATGAGTTGTGTTTTAAAAAGTGTTTTATTTAAATAAGTTCTTGTAATATAATTATTTACATTGCTTAGTGAGATTTCTACCATTCCTTGACAAAGGTTCAAGTTCTTGGAACACAATATTTCACCTTATCTTTCATTGTTTTCCTTTCCCTTTCTTCTTGTCATCAAATTGCTCTATCAGATTTTATTGGCTTTGTATGTCTGTTTCTTTCTGAGTTATTTCACCACACTAGAGCATATTCTAATGTAAATGTGAAAATTAATGTTTCTGTACACTACTTTTCTGAGAAAAAGAGGCTGCTTCTGGCAGTGTATTTAAACTGGAGGAAGCATCCTAAAGGCTGACTTAATGAAGCATAGTTCATAAACAATGGATAGTAGCGACTGTACTAACTCAATTCCTTTTTGTGCTTGCTTATTGTTCTCATTGTTCTTTTGAGACAAATAAAAGGACAGAAACTTTATTAAAGACCTTCATTTTCTGTCTTAGTTCTTCCCAGCCAGAACACTTTCTAAGGATACGTTACACATACTTGTGAAGGCAAACTGACACTCTCTTCCCATTATACAACAAACCATTTACTTCCCAATCAGGAAAATGCACAGGCCTT
The DNA here is from genome assembly GCF_049639895.1 of Pseudopodoces humilis. Lineage (NCBI taxonomy): Eukaryota > Metazoa > Chordata > Aves > Passeriformes > Paridae > Pseudopodoces > Pseudopodoces humilis. The sequence continues at coordinate 62,736,614 of NC_142200.1, read as the reverse complement.
CACACATTTTGGAAACATTTCCTGGGGTCTTCCAGTGTATCTGGCAACTCTAGGACAGTGTTGCACAAAGTGTTTGCATTGGCAGGTACATGCCAATATACATATCCCACCACATAGATCATACGTAAAATCAAACTAAATGGATGGTATAAAACATGCCTCTCCACAGGATTCAATTAATTTCTTACATGTATATTTATTCACCTGCCATTGTTCTAGAATTAAATGACTGTAACTAAGAAGAATCTAGTTATCTTCACATTAGGAATAAACTGGGTGATGCATTAACATCTCAGGGAAAAGTTAGTCAGAATATTAGTCTAAGTGCAAACATTTAAAAGTTTGCACAAAAAAACATATGCAAAACACTTGGTAAGTGCACGCAAGCTGCAACTGCATATGAATGGAAAAATGTGTTTTTTGAATAATGTTTTTAAATATGCTGTTAACAACACACAGAATGCCTCATGTTAAACCTACGAATCTTAACAATGCTTTTTAAGGAGTTTTAAATTACTAAAATTCTTCTCTAGGAATAAAAGAGAGCCCTGCTCAGTTTTTCTACTGGCATTTTGATCTCTTCTAGCACACCTATACCTGCGATTGTTAAGCCCTTTACAGAGCCCTATCGTCTCTGTATAACTTCATTCTAATTCTAAATTTAAGTCATGTAATCAGAGAAGAAACCAATTTTTAGGGGGTTTCTTATCTAATTCATTGAACCAAAACAGCCAACCTACCACCCAACCAACTCCATTAAAGTAGCTTTTATTAATGCTGAGATATGGAAAGCCCCTTTGTGAGAAACATTCTGGCACTCACAAGCCTCTCTGAAAGAGGCTGCTGTGTACATCCCTTTTGAAACTTTTCTCTTAATTTCTCCCCGTTTCCCCTGAATTAAGCCACCATATCTCAGGTCATAGCAAAGGCAGCAGCAGGCCAGAGTGAAGGCTGCTCATGCTGTTGCACATTGAAGAGAGAGTGTTGACCGCTGTGAGAATCATAAACCTCTCAGTTTGATGATCAACTGAGCAGTAAATTAATTAATCATCATTTTATGCCTCATCAAGCACTTTGCTGAGGCTCTCAACAGGGGCCAGCTCAATTAGCCAATGGGAAGCAGACTGTTTTGTTTAGCTGGGTGAGTCTTCCATAAACAGAGGAAGCTTTGACAAGCTAATAAATATGTCATCTGTCTGTGTCACTAGCTGCAATGTGGCTCCACCTGTAAAGTAGTGGGATTATGCTTGGTATGTTGGATAGGAACTTGAAAGAATAAGAGCGAGTTATCTTAACTCCTTCTCAAACAAAGCACTTCTAGTAGCTTACCAGGATCTTTAGCCAGTGAATTTAAGCTTGATTTTTAGGAATCAGATACTTATTTTTGATTACTTAAACATATATTTATATCCTTTTACAAAAGATCTTTGTGTCTGGCACAGCAAAACTAGTCAGATGCGTTTATAATTTTAAAAGGCTTATTTCCATTTATTTCCTTCCTAGATAAAAAGAAAATGCCCAGTCTCCACAATAAAAGCTGGTGATAACAAGCTTCTCAAGGTAAAAGCTTTTGATTAAGTGGCAATAATGCTTCTGTCAAAACAGACAGGTTTGAAAAGTCCTTGTATCAAATCCTGCGGTTCCACTGAAGTCACTGGAATTGCATCAACCTAACTGCAGCCAGAATTCAGCTCCTGTCTCATTAAGTATTTCATCATTCAGAATGGAAAACAGAAATCTGAATTTAGAAGTTTCAGCCTTTAACCAAATCACTGACTGTTGCAAATTTGTGCCACTGACTCTCATGAACCTTTATGGTCATAAGGGCCCATTATGAGTTTCTAATCTGATTTTCTGCATAACATTGCCTATAACCTCTGGCTGAACAAGAGATAATCACTAACATACCCAGTATTTGATGAAAGATTTCAGGTGGTGGAAAATCCAGCACATCCTTTGATAAGCAACTCCTATAATTAACTATCATCACTGGTAAAAATATGCACCTTCTTTCAGATTTTATAACTTCTAATTCAAAATATTTTTTTTCCTAAATCTTGTTCCAGGGGAAGGGGCCCTGGGTTTCTTTTAACACATTTTTTGAGAGAAACAGATATCCCAGATTTTTTGCACTCTCCTCTCTTGGGAAAATTAGCAGTACTGTTGAGAGACTGAGTAACATTTTCATTCAGTCAGCATCCCATAGCCTTGTGCATAATGCATCATGATGTATTGCCAGAGCTGGAGAGAAGCACCTTCTCCCTCCTTACACACTCAAATTTCAGTGAGATACGTGTTACCTTTCCACAGTTTTGTGAATTTTATTCCACTCTCTGGTTTTGGACCACGCAGGCTGACCAGAGCAGTAAGTTGATAACACTTTTGGTACAATGGTGTTAGAAAGGCAGAAGTGGGGAATGGATGACTTGTTAGGAAAAGTGTCTACAGAACCCTTGTCTGACAAGCGTCAAGGCACAGCATGGATCTTGGTCCAATGGATAAAGTGCTTTGGTTTCCCAAAATATCGTTGTAGAAACAGCAGCATTTATAGGTGGTGACCCCAGGATCTCCTCAAGTGTCCACACAGGCTAGAAAGACAATTCCCTATACCTGTCATTCCAACCAGTAAGAATGGTAGCAGCTTAACTGGAAATAACAGCTTAAACACTGGAAACTAATAAATTTAATTAATAAAAATTAATAAATTTTAGACTTAAAACTTTCTCCTAGAGTGAGATCATTTTGTGAAGGAGTGCAGGAAATACTCAGTGTGACTCAGTTTACTCACTAAGAGGATCCTGTCAGTCCTGTCCTCCCATCTTAAAGTGACTTATTTAATCTGACATGCATTTAACCAAAATGTTTAGGCTGCTCCCTGTATGAGCTCTTCATAGGTGCAGCTCCACCTGTTTCTGTACAATGCTCAAACATTCATAGAAAACTTGTTCTATAATCCTTCCAGGCCTTGCAAAGGCTAGAGTGTAAAAAAAAATCTCTGCATTCCCTTGTAAATGACTGCACACAGTGACAATTCCTTTTAGCTGTTCTATTTTAAACTCAGTCTGGTTTTAATCCATTTACTTTTCTGCAATGATTTCATACAGGACTAACTTTTGCTATGTGAAGTGACATGTGTTAGAGCCTTTCTGTAACAACAACAAAAAAAAACCCACAGGAAAAAAAGGAAAAAAACCCAAACAAACAAACAATGAGCTGAAATGAGTTCCTCAGTATAGGTTGCTATACAGATATCACAAATTGTGCCTTTTCTCAAAGGGAGAAGAAACATCAATTAGGAAATTAGGGACTAGTGGAAAGAATGAAAATATAAAGCTGCCATTATGCAGCCTCAAGGATGGTAAGGGTGTTGTGGAATAGTGGAAGTAACAACAGGATTAATGGATCTGAGGAATTGTATGGGGGGAAAAAAGGCACAAAGTTCCTGTCAGTATAACACATCTGGCCTAGAAGAGCAAGAATTGATCCTACCTTTTGTCAGGATGATGACCCTACATAAACAGATACACCTACACACACGTCTCTCTGCTAAATTCCAGTTCATCTGAAATGTAATATCGATTTTATTTGACCAGTCTACTACTTTCAATAGATGAGACTGATCACTGATCATCACCAAGGTTCCAATATCTGGAGATGTGGTTTCATGGTTAGTTTTGAAGTAAGTTTCTCACAGAATTCATGCATGGAAATTAATAATTGTGTAACCACATACATTCGTAAGAAGGAATATTTGAATTCCATCATATTTTTTTATATGCTCTTGTAAGAAATGTAAGCATACATGCACTCTTCAAAATTTTGTGGCTGTTGCCTAGGTAAATGGACATCAGTATATATTTATTTCTCACAAAACATTTTATAATACGTAATTATTTCCAAGGATGAAAAGGTGCCAAGTGATGCAGCAAAAAATTTCATAAATTAAAAATAACGAGTTTGTTTTGTTGATATTCATTAAACTATTTTTCTTTCTTGACTATTCAGATGTATCTTCTAAACTCAGCAATTTTGCCTTACAAGGGTTGGTGTGAACACTGGTTTCTGCTTCAGGTCATGTGAGTTCAAAACTCTAGAGTTTCATTAGAGTTTGATGATTGCATACTGAGAATCATTTGTCTTCACTCGTATAAATCAACCTACATTCAGCAGGAATAGGCCATGATTTCATCAATACTTCAAAAACTGAGTGAACATTTAGCATGTTTTTAATGGTTATAGATTTCATAGTGAAAACTTTGCAGAGTGGTACTCAAAAAAAATTCTTTAGAAAATATCTAAGTTTCTAGTTTGCATATCTTTCACACTTACATTTCCATGTCTCTTGAAAACTGCAGATTTTTTTTCAAGCCTGTGACTTAAGCCCTATCTGAAATGGGCTTCTAGTGCACTCACATGGACAGATATTAGAGTCCTATCAGAGGCTTTCACCAGCCTCAGGGAACACTGGTCTCTGGGCCATTACTTTAATACGTTATTAGAAATACGTAATACGTTATTAGAAATCCATGTAAAGATAAATTTCATAAAGGAAGAATTTTACCTTTACTTTCCTCTTCTAGAAATCTCTGTATGCCACTAGCTTTAAAGCAGGAGCAAATCTGAATGACTTCAGCTCATTTTTCCACTCTGCTTTTGTGGATAATTTTCAGTGATAATTTTTCTTTGTTCACAATATGAAATTTGCTCTGCCTTGTACTATTTTACAATAATTGTTCTTAAAGATACTTTGAAGTGAGCAACTCAGAATAATCATAAATCTCACTGTCATATAGACATATGTGAACTTTCTTTTGAAAGCTTCATTGTTACTCATCTATTCTGTCTGGGATTACCCCAAACTTTCTATCCTTTATCCCTTTTATGAAGGGCAGAAACTTTAAATATTTGACAAACTCTACTCACAACTCAATTATATTTTGACTAATTATATCACATGAATTTTATCCCTTTTGTTTTTGTCCAAGATTAATACTGGAATGTCTCAGATGAATTTATAGACAGACCCTTTATTCATCCAAAGCGTAATGCTGAAATGAAGAAATGCACAGCACAAAGAAACTTCACTTAAGAGCATCGGAAATATGACTATGCTGGTGATTAAAGAACAAGATCTAATCTGGTTTAAGGCCTACAGCTGAAAATCATCTTTCGTAGAAGTGTGCCTGCCAAGGTTATTGTAAAATTATCCCAGGCACCAACGTGATGAATAGTCCCAGCGTTTGCTGTGATATGGATGCCATCCCTGTGGGGCTTCACCAAGCGGGATTTTTCATGTGGACAGACTCACATGGAGGACAGATGGGAAAGAAAACAAAATTAGTTGATCTGAGCTGGAGCAAAAATCCATCTTTCCTTTGCTACCCAGACTGTGCACTTGCATTTTTATTTTTTTTTCAGACAACAAAGTGTGTTCTTAAATTATACAACTCTACCTCTTTTTCTTTTATGGCGTTATCTGAACCTTTTAAGCTGACTTTGGGGTTAGTGCTGATTTGCATTCTTGAACTTTCATGCCAGCCTAATTTTAAACATGCTAAGCAGCAAACCTAATATCTATCTAAGTTAGCACAAAAATACTGTGTCGCCAGTTGCATCAGTAAAGGCCTTAGCCCAAAGCTGAAGACGGGCTGTTCTTAACAACAAAAAAAGTTTCAAATGGAAATGATCACTCAAACTTATCTTTGTGAAAGTCTAACTAATGAGCCAAAGAGCAACAGAGACATTTAACAGGCAGGCAGGCTTCCCAGGAGCCAGTCCTGGGATGATACCAACAATCCCACTGACAAAAGCACTGTAACCAGTGCCATGCAGAATCAGGGCCAGCCATGGTTTGGGCAACACATCTGAGAAAAATCACCTCTTAGGCATTTTTAAAGCTTGACAGTAAAAAGAAGCCTCTGATACTTGCATCATTATGTGCTGGTGACAAAAAAGGAAGGAAGGAAGGAGTTAAATTATGCTTCTGTTGCATCTGCAATTGTTGCAGTTTGATTCTGAGATAACTAAAAAGTTGTAGATCTCATACAACATATTTGCCTAAAAAGCAGTCTCTGGATAAGTCAGTATTAGACTGCTTTAAATTGTCCACATATTTTTAAATTTATTTTTAATTTCAGATCATTGTGTTTTGGATGTAGGAAGCATTATACCAAAAACTGTTTCACATAGGATAGAAATGCAACAAATACTTGGTGTATTTCCCCATCTACATTTCTCTCTTAAGCAGATTTCCCTGGGTGAGAGGTTAAACTTAGACAGTCAGCAGGGATGTTAGGAATATTTAACTGCAATATAAGTAACACCTTAAGAACTGATTTGTCAGAATGAATTGCAGTCCAGAGTGCTTTGAGTTTTCAAATAAATTTGCTCTTGAGATAAAAGGCACTTTTTAAAGAATCACAGTTCCTGTTCTAACCATTCCCCCACCCTTGCCTCCAAGGCATTTCTTATAACCCTGATAAAATCTCAGACCAGGTGCTCCAAGACTTTCAAAATAATAAATTCCAATCTGTCACTTAAAAAATAAAAGGTTAAACAAGTTTATAGAGGTAGTCTGTTCCAGGTGTTATTTTGAAAGTGTACACTTAATTTATCATTTTTCAGTAATAGTTACAAGTGATAAAGATCATGTAAATACTCTGTATTAGAAATAAGCTTTCATTTTGTCATGCAGATAGTACTAATGACTAAATAGACTTTAATCAGGAGATCTCCACCTACTAACATTAGGACTGAAGAGTAAAGCTATAATCAGATTTTCTGTAAAATAAAATGCTCATGCTATAGAAGCAAAAACAAAATGAAAGTCATACACTGGTTATATAGCAATGAACTTTTATAAGAACCAGAAGCATGAAAACTTTTCACAAATCACCTACTTTGGAAAAGACTGCATAGGTTCAGTGGGTATGTCTATCAAGTGGAACGAGGCAATGGAAACTGCTAACATCTTCCATATGTGGCAGCCTTTAAATTATAGTACTATTTTGGATACAGTGAACAAACTGTTCTGAAACAGCAGTATGTCAGCATGGCTGGGTATACCTGTAGTTCCCCGTTTCACTGTTTGCAGCCAGTCTTACACAGTTCTATGTCTGCTATCTTGTCCATTATTTATTAAAGTTTATAACTAAAAAATACCCTCAGTTTTGCTCAAGAGCTCTGAAGTGTGTGCTTTGGCCTATCATAAATCAAAGAAAAGGTTATAGTTCTCAGCCATTTTGAAGTCAGGAGGAAAATGCAGGCCCCAGTTAAACAAAGTGCATGGGTATGTTCTTGAGTGCCATTCAATTCAATGTTTTTCCTTAGCTGCAGAATAGGTTTCTCCATCTCTGTCAGACTCTGCTGTCTCTAAATCAAGTGTGACAGCATTTGGGGTAGTACTGTGCCGCAAGCAGGAACTAAAGGCTTATCAATAGGCTTCCACAAGTATATATATATATTGCAGGGGTTTCATTAACGAGGGGAGGCTGCCTCATCCAAAAGTGAAAAAAAAATGATCTTCTATTATTTCCCTCTATGACACTTTACCCTGGCTTTCTAAATTATTTCTTAATTAATGTTTCTTTCTTTTTAGCCCAGTTCCTCTCTGTTCCCGTACAAATACTGTAGCAGAAGTTAACTGCCCTGGAACTTTCCTGTTGAACTAATTTTCAGGAAAGTCATAAACAGATCTCACTGTAAATTCAGTTTGTAGAGATTACAGGTGATTTTACAGACTCTTAAGGTACAATTAGCATATCAGCTTAGGGCAATTTCCGGTATAAAACTTGAATAGGATGAAACTACAAATTGAATTGAAACTGAGCTTCCTCATACATGGTTAAAGACTGTTCTTTGAAAGGAAAAGACACTCTTCCCCACAAGATATTCTGTTGCAGTTTGAAATTCTAGGGAACATTTATAATAACTTCACTCAAGAAATAAAAGAGAAACTATGGTTATACAACATAGCTTTATTGAGGTTCCTAAGTGTGGAAGTAAACTTGTATTGCTAATACACAACTAAGCTGAAGTCTCCATTGCTTACAACTACAAATTTCATAACACATAAAAAACAGTGAAGCTTTGTAGTGTTGAGGAGGATTCTGTGTGTTTGACTCTCTTGTAGCAACTACCCTTAAACATGGAGCCTTTTAGCAAGGCAAGCAGATTATTGTAATTTTTTTAGGAACAGTGAAAGAATTGTTCTCTTAGAACAATTAAAAAAGATACTACTAGCTAATATTTTGAGTTGACACTTAGAAATCATATCTAGTTGTGGTCTATTATGTACCATAAGAGTGTGTGAAATGCTTTGCATTGTTGCAAAATGTCTTTTACCCCTTCAAGGTAGACTAGATTTCAGTGTTCTGTATCTGTACTGCATTTTTTTTCCTTGTAGTCAGGCCTTTCAATATTTTTTTTTAAAGATGAGAAATATATTTGGGTCCACTGAATTTTGGGGTTTTTTCATAATACATTAATTCTGATAGATAATGAAAAGAGTCAATGACTAAGAATTTCCCAAAATGTTTATTTTACAGCTAGAGACATGGGAGGAAATGGTGGTACTGAGCTTCAGCACCAGAGAGCAGCACTAATCTAAGAATTGTGATTCAATATTCCTTCCTTGAACCCCAACCCTGTTTTGGACAAAGCTGATGTACCCCAAATAGAATTTAAGGGCATAGAGTATGTAATTCTCCTTTTGTTTAACTTTTCCAGCTGACACGTGTAAAGAAGGATGTCTAGCAATGATCAGTGTTTTTTTACCATTTTGATACACACCTAACACTTCCATTGGTGGAATAGCACCAGCAAGAAGCCAACATTTTCACACCAGAGCACATGACCAGTCTAGATATAACATGAACAGGAAAAGAATTCTCAACTATAAGACCACCTTCATACCCCAAACACATGGATTTGGGTTAGCACCATCTAGCCCTTTATTTTCTTTTGTTTGGAATTTATAAATAACAATAATGTCAGAGTGACTAGTAGACATTACTGTTTTCCTTGGGAACAGTTCAGCAATGCCCTCTGGCAGTTTTTCAGCTGAGCATGGGAGCGCAAAAGAAAGTCTAAAAAAGCATGCAATTACCCCCAGGAAATAATTACAATGCAAAAAGCACTGGATGGTACAAGTGACATTCCAGTAAACGAGGTGAACTTGTATCATCACCCTGCTTTGCCTCAGGGATATTCCTGCCAAAGGAATATCAACCAGTTCCAAGAACATCCAAGGACGGAGGTGGGGCTGCACATCAGCCTTTCCTGGTCCAAGTCTCAAGGAGCCAGAAGTTGTGGGCAAAGGAAACTCCTGCTAAGCCAAGCACTGACATTGCAAGTCCCAAAGGCCAGAGCAGCAAGTGTTGCTGGAGGTGATTTCTAACCACCAGGTTGGAAACCAAACCACACCTAAAGCAGTCTTGCTTATGTATGAGACTTACCTATTCCAAACTTAATGATTAAGAGAAATATGGGAAACAAAGAATTTTTATGTCTGCTTCTGTTCACACTCGCTCTCATGGGAGCAGGATCATGCTGTTCTCTCCTCTTGAACTATGTTAAACTTCAAAGTTTAACTAAATGCTGGATTTCTTTTAATTTTAACCTTCTTTCAGCTCTACTGAAGGAACCTCTCCTTGTCTGCAACAGGTAGAAGCCATATCCAAACCACATCTCAGAAACAATTGTTGGAAGAGCAGACAATTAAGCTGGATGTGGCCAGATTTCATTCATCAACTTTCCCACTCACCACAGCCTTCAAATCCAACTCAGCTAGCATTACATGTGTACACACAAAATCTGTAGTTAATCAGGTAGATTTTTTCACCTAGTTACTGTTTCCAAAGGCTCATGCAACAGCAGCAGCTGCTACATGGTACTGTTGTTCTCTTTCTTTGCTTTCAAAATACATTATTGCAAATGTATATTGACCACTTCAGATTTGGGGTCAACCCTTCCACATTTTCTAGATGCCTTCTGGGATTAAACAAGATAATGCTGGTAGGACAAGAAATTGATGCACTTACATGCCTCTTTTCTGCCTCTGAATTACCATTATCATAAAAATGGAATTTAACTTGAAAATATTTGGTGTCTAAGTACACTTTTGGCACCCTCCGGTGATCTGTACTGTGCAGCCTTGTAATAAAATCCTGGGTTCTAGACACTTGGTCAAAGCAAACTCCCCATCTGAGCTTTCCAAGGTATACCATCGGTAATGCTCAGAGACAGAACTGCCAAAATAGTCAGATTATCTGCTTTCCAAACATAGTAAGTAAAAATCCAAAAAAGCTTAAGTTGAAGCTGCCTCCAGCACTTTTACCTCATGTAACCATCACTTTTGGAAAGGCCCCATTGACCTTGGCAGCACATTCGAACATGGCTGAACAGTTCTTGAGCAATTTTTCCAATGAATTAGGCACAAACAGGAATGTGTCATTGGGCACACATGCAGTTTTTTTCTATCTCTTCTTTCACCTTAAAAATTAATAATTTCTCAAAACTGCCGTGCAAAGAATGTCACAACAAGCAGTATGTCCTACTCATGTTTGGTATGTGAAATTACTAAGCTAGATGCTTTGCAAACTCCACAGAGTTGGGTTCTGACCAGAGACCTGTTAGTCTGATGCATTTATCTTTTCTGACATTCATCTTAATCACAAAATTATCATAAACTGCATGTGTGAACTGACTGTGCATACTTCCATTACCAAAGAAGGAAACTTATGAATTTGGAAACATTGACATAGTGTATTAAACTCAGTCAATGACTGAACAAATATAAAAACTACACCAGTGAAAGCAGAGAATAGTGATAAATGTATTACCTGCTGTGCATGAAGTCTATCTATTCACTAGTTTAAAAACACTTTAGAAAAAAAACCATCCCACTTGTAGAAATTTAATCTCACAGAAGTCTTCACCTCTTACTTTATTGCCAGGAGATTCCAAAGATTTTCTCTCTTGCCTGACAATTGGTTGTCAGATATTATTAATTCAGTGTTATCTCTCCCTTGACTTGTGTGGGAAATCAGCATTATATTGATGCTGCTGCACCGACAAGTTCCCCCTACTTGGTTGCCTTTCTCCATTTCCTTACCTGTCCCATCAAGTGCCTTTTTTCATTCACCTCCATTCTGTCCACCAATCATTCTTTTCTGCAGCCACTCCTTCACTCACAAGATAGCCATCCTTCTTTCATGACTTTGCCTTTCTATCCTCCTCTCATACTTCTATTTCTTCCTTCCCCCCATGGGTCATATGAAATAAAATCTAGAAATCTGAGAGGATGGAGATGGAGAGAATAAAACACGTTGTGCTATAAGGCAGCATCTCAAGTAGAAAAAATTATGACTCATCCTTAGTTTTCAGCACACATCTTTTTTGTACAGTGCTGTGACTGGCATGAAACATTACCATCTGCTGCCATGAAAATCTCCACTCACCATTCTACCTTGTTCCTTCTCACTTTGCCATATAGTTAGCATATTCCAAGAGCTTTCTTGCTTTAACATCATGCATTATGGAAACAGCTGTGGGCTGCTGTGAAACAATCACAACTCAACCAAAATGTGACACAATCCTTAGCTCTATACTTTTGTCTGCAGATGTCAGGACACAGCATAAAGTTCAATGCTATTATCCCACTTCACAAAGGAAAAGGCCAAGGAATAGAAACTGAGTAACCCAACAAACCAGTAGCAAAGCCACAAGTGCTGGCCAGGTCTTCTGAGTTTTTTACCTGTCCCCTGGTCAGTGCAACACAAGGAAAGTAAGAAAGCCACCTACAGCCTGAATGGAAGTCCAGTCCCCTCTATGTTAAAGCTTCAGATGCAACTTCAGCAACAAAAACAATGTGGCACTGGATTTAATGGGTGCAACAATAATGGGCATTTAATAATACTTTCTTATTTCCATATAATGGTTAAAAATGAAATGTCTATATAGGTCTACTTTCTTATAATTTATAAAATATCCAACAAAAGTTACGACTGAGTATAGATCAATATTACTTTTAAAGACTAGCTAGACACAAATAACTTTTTTTTATTAAAAGTTTAAAATAGAATTATACCAATTTTCTCAGCGGCATGCCAAACTAATAGGTCTTTGTGGTTTATTTAAAACATCTCTTTGCAACATTTATTTGCCTTGTTTTTAATGGGGAAGTAAGTTAGTAAACTACACTATTCCACACTCTACTCTTCATTAGCAGAAGTGAAGACAATTAACTATCTTGGAACTTTTATTTAGAATTAAGAGAGGAGGGAAACGTGAGAGCAGTTGAAAGAAAGATTTCTCAGGAAAAAAAACAAATCTCTTTAATGCTCTTTAATGTTTGTTTCTATTTGGTTTGATGCTTATTTGTTTTTTTCCAGTTTACAGTAAGTGCCTTGTTATGGTCACATGAAGTTATTAGAGAAAAGAAGAAAGCTTTGTAGGGTTTATTTGTTCCAACAAAAACCAGGGGAATTAAATAAAAACAAACTGAACATAAAATATGTAAAGACACTACAGGTTGAAAATTAATAGCTTATTTTTAAAAAGGAAATTTAATAAAGCAATGCTGTTAGCTATTTCAAAACTGGAAAAATGATACCTAAACATGTAGGGAATGTTGGCAAGTTTTCCTACCTCAGATGGAGTGTGCATAACTGGTTATTATACTTCTTGTATTTTCTTTAGTTTCATTTATTCCTCAGAATGAACCGGATGACAATGTTATTCTATTGCGCAACTGGAAATATAATTGTCTTTCCAAAATATCACATGACATTAATAATACAGATTTTTGCTACAGGATTTTCAAATCAAGGTGTTACCTCGTGTTCATTGTGCCTGTAATTCCATCACACAAACCTAAACAGCCACAGTTCAATGTGAGTGAACTCTGATACAACTTGGGACTCCAAAACTCATTTTTGTTGCTGTAACATACTGAAAAAATTAAAATAAAAATGATGCTCCAAAGAAAATATTCATCTCCACAATAGGTAATCATGATTAAACAGAATGTAAGATCAACCTGTTGCTTCAGGCTCAATATAAGTAGTATAATGATAGTGCAAATACTTGATTTTTAAGTGTTTTCAATGAGAAGATACATCTGGTGTGACAGCCACTGTGGCAACAACTACTCAGTTTCAGTGCATACTTAATAGCTATGTAAAAGTTGTTGATGCATGCGAGCTCACTGTGACAGCCTTACAGGGTCTATTTCATATAATTGTTTTATTTCATTCTTAAATGGAAATAAATTTCAAGTGAGTAATGTTTATCTGTCCTAAAACTTATGTTAATTTACAAATGGTGTTAAGATCTTTTGATAGTACTGTGCAAAGAACAATCACACACAGAACTAATGCTGAAGGAGTAAACGGTTTCACTTAATTGTATTTTCAAACTTGGCATTCTTCTAGATTCTTGGCTGCCTAAGCAAATTTTTGGGTTTAAAATTATTGTTAATTTCTTGCTAACTATCACTGGGAGATTTTTCTTTTTTTTTCAGATAAAGTTTTGGTTTGGAATTTCCCATTTGAGTATATCTATAGCTTAACAATTTCTAGAAGAAAACATTTTTTTAAATATAAAAATTACTGGTCATTACCTGTGTCTTATGTATATATCATACAAAGTCTATGATAACTTTATATCTAAGAAGAGAGTTGTGCTCCTCAGAGGATTGATAAAAAAAGAAAGATTAATGAGAAAGCAAAAGTGGCCAGAGAATCTCAGAAAATACCCAGAAATTTATAGAAGTCTAGCATGAAGACTTCATAGAAGTTCCCTCATTGGTAACATAAATAATATATTCATCTGGAACATTAATTTTGCAAAATAAAACCTTTATTTTTTAATTGAACTATCAAGAAAGAGTTTGGTGCAAGGTATAAAGAAAAGTAGTTCTGAGAAGTTCCAGCTGAAGTACCTGAATACTCTACCTAAGCACCAAAGTGAAAAATTTCAAGAACACACAAAACCTTGCTTCCTGTTATTTATTAAAATTCATAAGGAGAGCGTTGATTCTACATCAGAGAGGACACATCCAAATTTTCTTGTCTTGTTCTTACCATTGGTGGCAAAGTGGTGTTTACTATGTCAGCTCAGAATGCTGGCAGCTCAACTGCCATTATCCATGTCACAGGATGCCAAGTGGATTACAGAACACGGTAGACTCAACAACACGGTCCTGATGTTTGGGTTTTCATTACAGAGGTGGGTGATGGAAGTTTCCTAAGAGGGAGGAAAGTGTAAGGGCCTTCCCTAAGCATGTAAAGAGCTCCCCCACATCTGGCACCCAACCAGAGTGAATACAGCTCTTTCCTGGCTGATACATTTCTGTCTGCTGCCTAACACAGTTTAATTTAAGGAGTGCAGGGAGGGGCAGGAAGAACAAAGCAAAAGGAAAGAGAAAACTCATCCCTATCTGCTCTTACACAGCTATTTCCTGGGAACAGCTGAGGGCAGCCCTGAGGAGAGATACTTGGGGGGGACGTGGATGAGGACCTCAACATTACCCATCAACATGCACTGGCGGTCCAGAATGATAACAGCATCCTGGGCTGCACCAAAAGAAGCATGGATCAAGAAAGGTGATTCTCCTCCTCTTATCTGCTCTTCTGGGAGCCCTCTTTAAGTACTGAGTCCAGCTTTGAGGTCCTCAGCACAGGAAAGCCACGGGTCTGTTGTACCAGGTACAGAGTAGGATTACAAAGATGATGAGAGGCCTGGAGCACTTCACCCATGACAAAAGGCTGAGAGTGTTGGGACTGTTCAGTCCATAGAACAGAAGGCTCCAGAGAGATCTTAAAGCAGCCTTCCAGTACCTAAAGGGGTGCTTAGAAGAGAGTAAAAAAGGAGCATTTTATGAGGGTATGTAGTCATAGGACAAGTGAGAATGGCTTTAACATGAAGGAGAGTAGAGTTAGATTAGTTATATGGATGAAATTTTTCACTTTGAGGGCAGTGAGTCATTGGAACAGGTTGCCCAGAGAGGATGTTCACACCCTGTTCTTGGAAGTGTTTAAGGCCAGTTTGGACAGGGCCCTGAGCAACCTAGTTTAGTGGAAGGTGTGTCTGCCCATGGCTGGGGCGCTGGAAGTAGATGATCTTTAAAGGTCCCTTACAGCCCAAACCCAAACCATCCTATGATTCTACAAACACACCCACATCAGACAGCTCAGAATTAGTCTAGCCAGCCATCCAGGTCACATTCCCTCCAGCTCTCCTACCCTGCTGCCTGAAGCAAACTCCCTTCACAGTTATGCGGTCTACCTCAGGTTTAGCTCATCCCAGCTATGTGTGTGTACCTGCTGCACACTGCCAGGGTTGTGGAAAGGTGGAAGTACTGGTGGAGGTCTGGAAAGCTGGGACACAACCTCAGGCTATGTTCTGGAGAAGCTAGCAGTCTCAGGTGCTGCTCCAAGGCAAAGACGCCTGTGTCTACTGCCTCCAGTGCCTCTCCCAAGGGGCATATTGTGGAGCAGGGACAGTTTAACAAGTTTCAAAATGTGTAGTGATGAGGGGAAGGCAGAGAACGTAATGTAAATCTGCAAGAAAATAATTTCATATCTTCTTTTAATTCTTATCGCTTCCCCTCCATAATCTCTGAAGCTGATGAACTTTCCAGAAGGCTATTCCATGTTTGAATGCTTTGACATGTTAGATGCTGATGTGTGGGTTCAGTTCCAAGAGCTTCAAATTTTTAAGATCTTCTAAAGCTAAGATTATAATAATCTATTTTCACAGATGCCTGAAACTTCTTGTGTTGTACATAATAGTTCTTATTAATTTCTGCACTCATCAATGTTTAGAAAAGGAAAAATAATCTGAAAATCTGTGCAAGACATAGGTCTTTGTGTAAACGGGACTCTGTCATTTCCTCTGCTGGTAGCCATTTTCCTGTAGTAGAGACATGAAATATCCTTCATGATGGCTTCAGATGTATCTCTGTTGCCCCACCTTCCTGGATGGTGAAGGCAAATGAGAGCCAAGCAGAAAGCAGACCTGAATTTCATCAGTGTTGACAGAGAGCAGAAAAGATATTTATATTCCCAGTGGGCGAACTTCTATGAGATCTGAAGCCAGCCCCTCAGATGATGATCTTTTCCACTGTGCTTCCTCACCACTTTCAGTGAAGTCAAACTAGCAGAGTGACAAAGGTCACCCATGCACACAGACTGAAGAGTACTCCTTCTCAAGGAACAGCTAGTATAATCCCTTCCTTTAGATTCAGGTGGAAAACTTCTCCCACCTTGGACCCTAGAAAAGCATAATCTGCAGCTGCTTGGCCGTGCTTCGGCCATAAAAGCTCACGTACACTGTCACCAAGATTGCATGGACACAGTAGTGGTCTTCCTAATACACAAGTTGCACTTCTATGCTCAGGAGACAAAAAGGTAAGAGAAGAGTTACCAGACAAATCCTACAACTAACACAGCACTAGTAGAATCATAGAATCATTTTGGTTGGAAAAGACCTCCAAGGTCATAAAATACAATTTTTAATCTAGCACTGTCAGATCCACCACTAAACCATGTCTCTAAGTGCCACATATACGTGTCAAACCAGTGCCAAGAAGAGGGTGATGACCACTTCCCCAGTCCTGCTGTCCACAGTAGTTCTGAGACAGGCCAGGGTGCCAATGCCCTTCTTAGCCACCTGGGCACACGACTGGCTCACTTTCATCTGGTTGTCAACCAGAATTCTCAGGTCCTTTTCTGCTGCTTTCCAACCACTCTGTGCTCAGTTTGTAGTGCTGCACAGGGCGGATGTGACCCAAGGGCAGGATCGGGGTCTTGTTGAACAGTTTGAGAACTGTTGGCCTTTTCTCATGTATCCAGCCTGTCCGGATCCCTCTGCAATGCTGCCCTCCAGCAGATCAACACTCCCATCCAAGCTGGTGTCATCTCCAAACTTACTCAATCCCCTCATCCACATCATTGATGAAGCTAATTATCAGGTCTGGCCCCATTACTGAGCCCTGGGAAAAAACACTTGTGACACATGACCTACTGGGAAACCCACCAACCATGGTAAGTGGTGCCAAAGGCCTTACTAAAGTCTAGATAAAGGATTTTCAGTCTTCCCCTCACCCCCAAAGTGGGTCATCCTGTCATAGGAGGAGATCAGGTTACTCAAGCACAAACTACTTTTCCTAAGTCCATGCTGGCTGGTCCAGATATCCTGGTTGTCTTGTATGTGCCAGGTGCTGCTGATTAAAGTGATCTGCTGCATTA